>NC_142350.1:30687500-30810000 GCF_059441175.1 Urocampus carinirostris
AAACGTTGCACATACGTAATTTGAAAGGAATCCTAATGTGCAACCTGAAATAGAAAATGAATTGCTCCACAATGCTGTCTAGGATCAATTAGAATCCTATCCATATACCCTGCCCCTGATGTAATGCACAGTCAACCATTTCATTATATTTCTAATTACAGGCGACTGCTAAGGTCTGATAGGATTTTATGTCTTTCTGTAGCTTCAAGGTTTGTGAAGCAAGATGAATTCCCCCGAACACAAAGCCATATATCAACTTTTGAAAGTCAATAAATTGTCTAAAGCATGAGGTAACGTTGCAATGCCACTTTCTGGTATTAGTGAGTAAAATTAATAGGGCATCCCCAAAATTGCATTGTATTTAAGACTCAGCAGTCCGCTCTCTGGGCCGTACTCATAAGTTAAAACCTTCAATGATGAAATGAAATGATCTGCATTTATATAGCGCTTTTCAAGTCAATGACTTCCCAAAGCGCTTTACATTGTGCTTCACATTTCCCAATAACGGCCGTGATCTGTGCAGCCATGTCAAACATCTTATGTGATCCTAATATGTCTCATCTCATTAGCTGCATCGCTTATCCTCAGTAGGGTCGCGGGGTGCTGGAGGCCATCCCAGCAATCATCGGGCAGTGGGCAGGGGACACCCTGAACTGGTTGCCAGCCAATCGCAGGGCACACGGGGACAGACAACTCACTCGCTCAGTCACACCTAGGGACAATTTAGACCGGCCAATTCACCTGAAATGCATGTCTTTGGAATGTGGGAGGAAACCGGAGTGCCCGGAGGAAACCCACGCAAGCACGGGGAGAACATACAAACTCCGCACAGTAAGGCCGGGAGCTGGATTTGAACCCACACAGGAGGTTTTTTTTTTTTTTCTTTTGTTTTTTTTTCCCTAATATGTCTTGTTCAGAGAAATCTTAGTGTAACATTTGTCTACTAAATGTCGCTTCAATCTGCAATAAAACTGAAAAGGATTTCTACAAAGCACAAAAAAAAATACAAACTGCAGATACATTAAGTGACCAAACAGCACGATTTTATTGTTATTTTTTTACCCAGTATGAAAGATATAAAGTGAAGAAAAGGTTGGTAAAAGCGGCAGTGGAAGCAGCGAAAAGGAAAGCAAATGATGAATGGTGTCGAAAGATAGGAGTGAACTTTGAGGAAAGAAGAAAAGTGTTCTAGAAAGAAGTGAAAAGAGTAAGAAACAGTGAGTCTGGAAAGGAAGAGAAGGTGAAAGATAAGGATGGTAGATTGCTGGTTAGCGGTAGTGCAGTCAGGACGAGATGGGCAGAGTATTTTGAGGAGTTGCTAAATGTGGAGGATGGGAGAGAAGTGAGAGTCGAGGCGATCGATGGTATGGAGAGAATGCCCATGTTGGGTGATTTAAATGTGAAGCCTGTGGAAACATGGGAGGTGCAAGAGGCAGTGAAAGAAATGAAAGGGGGGAAGGCACCTGGGTTGGATGGTTGTACTGCTGAATGCCTGAAAAAAGGTGGCACAGCTATGATTGACTGGTTATTACGTTTGTTGAATGTATGCTTTTTAAGTGGTGTGGTTCCTGTTGATTGGTGTCGTGCATGTGTGGTGCCATTGTATAAGGGTAAAGGTGATAAGTATGAATGTAGCAATTCGAGAGGTATCAGTTTGTTGGGTAAGCTGTATGGAAGAGTCTTGATTACGAGAGTGAGAGAAAGAACGAATGAGGTGGTGATGGAGGAGCAGAGTGGTTTCAGGAAAGGAAGATGATGTGTGGATCAGGTGTTTGCAGTACACAGGTGTGTGAAAATATTTTGCAAAAGGTAAGGATGTTTATTTGGCTTTCATGGACTTGGAAAAGGCGTATGACAGAGTTGATAGAGAGGCGTTGTGGCAAGTGATGGTGATGTATGGATTGGGTGGAAAGTTGTTGGAAGCATTGAAGAGTTTTTGTATGAACAGCAGAGCATGTGTAAGAGTAGGGAGTGAGACAAGTGAGTAGTTCCCTGTGTTGACTGGTGTGAGACAGGGGTGTGTGATGCCACCATGGCTATTTAATGTGTACATGGATGGTGTGGTGAGAGAGGTGAATGCAAGAGTTTTTGGCAGAGGTGTAGACATGATGGACAACAGTGGAACAGTGTGGCAGGTAAGTCTGTTGTTGTTTGCAGATGACACAGCGCTTGTGGCTGATTCTGAGGAAACATTGAGAAGGTTGGTAACGGAGTTTGGAAGAGTATGTGATAGGCGTAAGTTATGTGTCAATGTTGGGAAGAGTAATGTGATGAAGTGTTCACGTGATGGAGTGGGCATGACGTTAGAAATCAGGTTGCATGGACAGGTGCTGGAAGAAGTTGAAAGCTTTAGGTACTTGGGTTGCGATGTGGCTGCAGTTGGTGGAATGGCGTGTGAGGTATTGCACAGAGTGAATCAAGGGAGCAAGGTTTTGGGTGCTCTGAGGAGAGTGATGAACAACAAGAGTATGAGTATGGATGTTAAGAGGGGACTGTATGAGAGTGTGATTGTGCCGACTGTGTTGTATGGTGCAGAGACTTGGAGCCTGAATGCAGATTTAAGAAGGAAGTTGAATGTTTTTGAGATGAAGTGTTTGAGGACTATGTTAGGAGTAACAAGATTGGATAGATTGAGAAATGAAATTGTGAGAGACAGAACTGGAGTAGTCGTGGAACTGAGCAAGCATGTTGATAAGAGAGTACTCGGTTGGTTTGGACACATGGAGAGGATGGACGAGGAGCGAATGTTGAAGAGGATCTACAGAGCGGAAGTCAATGGAAGGAGACCAAGAGGAACGCCGCGATTGACGTGGATGGGTGGTGTCTGCAGGAAAGAGGTCTAAATACAATGGAAGCTAGAGCTCTTGTTGGTGATAGAAAGGAGTGGAGAGGTGTTGTGAAAGGATAGTGGGATTGTGGATGCGTTCTTAAGGATGCGGCAGGGGTAAACCAGTGAAAGCTGTCGGGCCCTGCTGTTGAACAAAAGAGTGTGTTGTGTCACCCTGACCCGAGTGACATGGCCGCTTTCTAATGTCCCGTTTAGTCTGGAGGGACGAAAGCATGACCAACTTGGGTGCCGAGGTGCCTAACTTTTTTGGGTGTTTGGGCAATTGGGTTGGCCATGGTCCCAAAAAATTTTGTGTGTTTTGTTTTTGTTATTTATTTCCCTTTTATTTTCTTTTTTATTGTATGTGTGTGTCTTGCTGTCGGTCACCCCTCTTGAGGGATATGACCAAGGTAGATAGATAGATAGATATAGTAACCCGTAGATGCAATATAGTGGATCATCATATCGGCTTCATCTAGGTGAGCCTCATGTTAAGTGAAGTGCAGTACATACATTCTTAATCTATGAGAACAAAAAAGCATGTTTACATGACAGTTACTTTATCTTTGCTTATTTTTCAGATGAAAATATTTTCAAATGAATTAAGTTGTTTTCACCACTGGGAGGTGCTTAATAATACACAACACCCCTTTAAGTACAATAGGCCAGTCTGAATATTGAGAATGACGATGAAACAAACAAAATAATCAACTTCCAGGTAAAATGTTGTTGCTAAACTAATAAATTAGTAAAAATTAATATTATAAAGTGAGAAAAAGAAAACACTTTTATTATTATGTCATATCAGACAATCAGGGTTGGGTAGGGTTACTTTAACTTGATTACTTTCAATTACTTTTGGATTACTCCAATACCAAATATGCTAATAAGAGACAAAAGAAACTAAATATGAATACAATTACTAAATTGTGTGCAGGCTTGGGGAGTAACGGAACACATGGAACGGCAAAAATTATGTTGGCATACTGTTTGGATTTATTTTCATTTTGTTTCTGTCGCATTTTATGTTAGTTTTGCCGGAGATCAAAGAGATCAAAGCCAGGAAAAAAAGCTTACCACGTGTTGTGAGTCTTAATTTTATTCATATTTAGTTTCTTTTGTCTTTTATTAGCATATTTGGTATTGGAGTAATCCAAAAGTAATTGAAAGTAATCAAGTTAAAGTCACCCTACCCAACCCTGCAGATAATGACCCTTATTTTAAGTGTGTTATGTTGGGAATTACTTTCAAAATACATTTTGCTTTTTATTAAATGTTTTTTTTTAACATTTGAATGTTTTGAAGGATACATTTATTGAAATATTATAATTGAATAAAATACAAATAGTTAGGACATAAAATATGAGATAATACATGAAAATATGGTTAAATAAGAAAAGTAAAATGTAAAGTAAGCAAAATGATGTACCAGTTGAATATTGACTTGTTCTGAATGAACCCAAAATGTTCATTCAAAAGAGATGTTTTTCCCCCCTTCCCTAAATTGATCAGAACATTTCATAGAAATTCGGGTTATTTAAGAAGATAACCGTACTGTACAAACTGTGATACTTGAAACTTGAATTTGTGTTGAGGTTATATTTATGTCACTAGATAACATTACAGTTTCATTGTTGGACATTGTGACAGGAAAATGTTTTTTGTGTGCTTTCATGTAGAATAGTTTTTTTTTTAAAGTAGAACACCTCGGTGCCTTTAAATTTGGAACTAGAACTGCCATCCCAAAAGTTTGCATTATATTTATTTCGGCTCAATTAAGATATACTCTGAAAAACAACACTGGATGAAATTATATTGTTACCACTTGTGACTAGCTTATTGGTTATTGCGACGCAAAGAATTAACCCTACATTAGCTACACTCCCACGACAGCAGGTTACAGCAGAAAGTTTCAACCATTCAGCTCATTACTATATGGTCTTCTTTAATAAAAAGATCAATCTCATCGGGGAAGAGATTTGTAATGATCACTGCATAAATGTTACACGTCAAATATTTGAAGGATATATGAGATGCATGGATGGTGGATTTTCCTTTGTTTTTCTCGTTTTTGTGATCCGTTCCTTGATAATCTTATACAGTTAGCAAGTACAGATAAAAACGAATGTGTGTCTGCTTCACCCGCTCCCGGACTCACTGGTGAAATATGTTTTTGGGTTCTGACGACCTTTGGTTTTAAATAAATTACACATATCACTCGCAGGGCAGCACGGCAGCGCAGTGGTTAGCGCATGTGCGGCACAGTCCTGAGGTCATGAGATAGAACCTTCCTGTGTGGAGTTTGAATGTTCTCCCCGTGCTTGCGTGGGTTTCCTCCAGGCACTCCGGTTTCCTCCCACATTCCCAAAACATCCAGCCGGTCCAAATTGTACCAGGGTGTGAATGAGAGAGTGAGTTGTCCGTCTCTGTGTGCCCTGCGACTGGATGGTAACCCATTCAGGGTATCCCTTGCCCACTGCCCGAAGATAGATGGGATGGGGTCAAGCACCCCTGCGACCCTACTGAGGATAAGCGGTTCATATAATATCACTCTCATCGGTTATTGTTCCAGTTGCTTTTAAGTCGGCTGTTATAGACGCATATCAAATCTACTGTTTATTTCAAAGCCACTTAAAAGAAATAAAAAAATAGAATCAAATATGCATATCCATCCATTATCTGCACCGTTTTTCCTCAGTAGGGTTGCGGCGGTGCTGGAGCCCATCCCAGCTGTCCTCGCGCAGTAGTTGGGGCGGCAGTAGCTCAGGAGGTAGAGCGATCGTTTTAGGATTAAGAGATCCCAGTTCGAATCCCGGCTTGTCCGTGTTACATGCCGAAGTGTCCTTGGGTAAGACACTGAACCCCCAATACCCCCAATAAGCAGGTTCGCGCCTTACATGGCTGCACAGATCACGGCCGCTATTGGGAAATGTGAAGCACAATGTAAAGCGCTTTGGGAAGTCATTGACTTGAAAAGCGCTATATAAATGCAGATCATTTCATTTCATTTCATTTCACAGGGGACAACCTGAACTGGTTGCCAGCCAGTCGCAGGCCACACAGAGACAGACAACTCACCTGCTCATTCACACATAGGGACAATTTGGAACGGCCAAATAACATGATATGCGTTTTTGGAATGTGGGAAGAAACTGGAGTTCCCAGAAGAAAGCCACGCTAGCACGGGGAGAACATGCAAACTCCGCACAAGAAGGGTGGATTTGAACCTGTCAGGTTTAAAAAGAGGTCTAGATAAAATAAGAGACTTTTGAGTTACAATCAAACTCGTCTATTAAAGAAAAGCAAGCACATTGAATCAAGGCATTCTTGGATTGCGATGATATAATTCCACAGACTGAAGAGTGAGCCTCTTTCTTTTACTGTTTCATGGATTTCTGATTGGAGGATAAAATAAAACACGGGCACATAAGCGCATTCTGATTGGTTTAGGCAGGAATCACATATTCAAATGCAGTGAATAATGATGGTCGCTAGATGAAGTGAGAGCATAATAAATGATACATCACAGAAGTTTATCGTTTGCACATAGATAGGGGTCTTGGGAAAATTATCAGTGACCTCCAAGTTGTGGAGACAGAGTTCAGTTGGTTTGGGAAAGTTAGCTCCCGTCCTCGGGTGGTACGAGTTTGCCGAAAGGAGTTGTGCACCTGTTTAATAACAGATAGGGAGCCTCCAGAGATGTAAAAACAAAGGTCCTTTGTCCTGGGAAACCCGAGCTCCTGACCCTGGAGGCGCTCGCTCCGGAAAAACAACTCGAAAACACAACTTCGCAATTAATATATTATCTAAATGTAGAAAAGTAAAAATAACATAGTAAAAAGGCACACTTAGATCATAATTTCCCTTGCAAAACCCTTATATTTTCAGTTGCATGAAGTTCTGGGAACGGCTTCCAAAATATATCTCATGGCCCATAATTGATAATTTCATATTGCCCTGTGTAAGTGTAGCATGCAGTTGAGGGCGCAACCAGTAGAGGGTGATTATCATCAAACAATACCTTACGAATTAAATTAGCTGCCGTTAATCATGAATGAAAGACATGCAATGAAGGCACCAGAGAACAGTGTCTGGGTCATTTTTAAGCCGACTTGTGAAACAAGGCAAAAACTTCAAACATTTGCAAGCACTAATCCATGTATGTTTCATTCCTTGAAAAAACAACATTAAAAAAACTAGCAAGGCTTTCAAGCACCCATTCGAAAACCTGTTATTTGTGTGCTAACTGAAAGTATCAAGTTTTTCTAGGCAAGGACAAGATGGACAGCAAGAAGGACAGGAAATTGGGATTAAAAAAAAGAGGGCATGTGAAGGAGTTGAGATAGCACAAGATCAAACTGACCCAGCAACATTCCCACATACATTCTCAAGTTTAATACCAGCTCTGATTCTAATATATATTTATGAAGCTTCCCCTCTGCACACTGATGCTCTAGTTACCGTAGCAGCGGGTGTCCGGCACCGCTCAAAGTAGTATACAGCCGTGATATCAGACAAACACTCAAAGTCACACAAAGACCAAGTGTAACATATTACACTGAAAGCAAACACACACTCGGATCTGGAACACGCATTTCCGAGAGGCTGACAAGCTCCACTTCCTGGCACTGGCAAGGTCAAAAAGAGGCTCATTGCAATCTACAGGTGATTGAAGATGCACATTCCAAGTGTGTGACTTGCTTGCATGTCTGTTGTCATGTTGTCATGTGCATCCGGAGAATATTTCTGGTGTGTACTGGAATGGAAATAAGCCCTACAAGTATGACTAAAGGGCTCTCACCCGCTCTCACGAGATGGATAGGGTCTTAACAAGGCTGAGTGCAGAAGGTTGTGCAGGCCTGCCCATCAGATGTGCATGTGTGTGTGAGTTTGTCTTCTGGCAATAACAGTTTCTAGATTATTTTTAAATGAAATAAGAAAAGCAATTCCTTTTGTTTTTGGCATGAGGGGCATGGCCAGGTGTGAGGATTTATTTAACCTTCATTAAACATGAACTGTATGGTCGGGTTCACAGATCCCTTTACCACTTAGGGTTGTAGGGCACCACTACCTTGGGTGTGTCTTGAGAAAGTACTGCCTGGTTTAGGGGTTACCCCCCCCCCCCCCCCCCCCCCTCATGAAACAGATATAGGACTGTTTCCAAATAAGGCTTTTGTGTTCTCAACAAGAGTAAGTTGTGTGTTTCATGTGCCGACTTAGTCTTTAAAATCCTTTATTAAAGGCACAATGTGTATTATCAAGTGCCTCAGGTGGTAGAAAAAAATAATTCATTAAAAAAAACAATATTACGTAATAGTTAAAAGTCTATAAACTATCATAACGTGCATTTTTGTGAAAATACTCACAGGTAGAGAAATTTGCATTTATTCGACATAATGTCAGCTTCATTCCGATAGATGGAGCTGATTTACTTGTCAGACATCTTGCTCCTACACATCCCACAAACACTGATTCTCCATAGTTTGTATTATTCCTTGTGCTTTAGAGCACTTATTTTTGGTTGCACTAAACAATAAAGACAACACTTAGAATCTATAAAGTGTACCTTTAGCTAAGCAGTACGTGTCTTTTTTTTTTTGGCTCTGTATTCAACCATTTGTCAATTCTAAAAAGCCAAACTAAAAACATTTTACCTCCCACGTTCCAAAAACATGCATTTCAGGTGAATTGGCCGGTCCAAATTGTCCCTAGGTGTGAATGAGCGAGTGAGTTGTCTGTCCCCGTGTGCCCTGCGATTGGCTGGCAACCAGTTCAGGGTGTCCCCTGCCCACTGCCCAGAGATGGCTGGGATGGGCTCCAGCCCCCCCGCGACCCTAATGAGGATGAGCGGTACGGCTAATGAGATGAGATGAGATTAAAATATGTATTTATTTTCTGATAATGCGGATAATGATCTAATGATGTTGTAAGCTTAGTAAAAATAAAAAAAAATACTGAATTCACACTTTATTCATCAGTTGTCTGTCCTTGCATTTTGTCCTCCAAAGTGACTTTACATTAAATAATATACACAACATCAGGTGGTGACTGGTGTTGGCAACATCATGCATTGGGTACACCCAAAACAACCATCGGTGAAATGAAGTATTACCTTCTATAAATCCGGAAATAAGCATTATCTTGTTCACCAAATGTTTCTTTTGCCCGCTGTGCTCAAAACTGCATTTGTTTTACATGCCAAAAAGTAACTTCTTCCATGCAAAAAACAGCGTTTTCCATGTTTGTGCGTTTAGCTGATAAATGAATTTCAAACATTTTCTTATTTCTCGAGGGAAGTCTTTATTTTGCGATTCCTAGGATGACATGCAGTCAAGTCAATAACTGATAGGAGTGTCTCGACAAACTTGTCAAATGAATGTACAAGCAGCAGCAAAGCAACACAACTGCGTGACTCAAGTGAAGCATAACAATGTGGATGGATGGATGAAATCGTGCTGGTGGAGTGGAAAATACTTCCGATAAAAATATGGCTGGAGAGGAGAAGCAATATGCAGGAGGTTTTCACTCTTCATTTAACAGGCTAACGTACACCATTTTCAATGAGCATCATTCATCAATGTACTCTAAAATTGGACCCGCAAAAACCGATTTAGGTATGCATGCCGCAAGAAATACATGTTGGCATGTCTGCCTATTGAAATCGAGTTTTATATTTCCCTCGTGTTTTATCCACATTTTGAGGAAAAAATAAATACAAAGGTATTGCTGTGTGCGCGATGAGTCAAGGCCCACTGGAAGCAGAGAATTCCATGATGGTTTAAAACTGTCATTTTTGCACAGTAAAATACCAACACAAGATCACCACAATCCTCAAAAGTAAGAAATGTACTTCTAAAAACATGAATGTATTTAGTAAAAAAGAGAAGGAAAAGTGCAAAACAGTGACTACAACGATCGAGTTGAAGAAGGAAAAGATGACTGAATGCAAAAATGGGGTATGAGTTTTTGCTACTGAAGCTCTTCTAATATGTTTAGAATTTATCAGTATATTAATCTGTATTGTTTATGTAATTGAATAAGTTAAGTCATTAAGTTAAATAAATTAAGTCATTAAGTTACAGATTGTATTGATGTTTTGTGTATGATTTTTTTTTGTAGTGTGCGGCTATTTTAAAGCAGTTTTGGCTTTATCCGATGTCGGCACATATTTGAATATTTAAGGTACTTTGATTTGTTTCGGTCGTTCTGGTAATTTGGTTCAGAAAAAGCATACAATATTCTCTACTATCTCTACTTAAAACTGCACATTTCTTTTGTTCAATAAATTTTAGATGAGGAATTGTTTTCTTTTTTTTGGGTCGCAGCTTGTTTTTACCGTGAATTGTTGGTTCCTCAAGTCAGATCAATTGAGAACCACATTTTAAGACTCCCGATTTTCCCAGATTTAAACAGCAAAAAATCTTGACTCAGAACTAGTATTTTAGTCCAGTTTATTCAGAAGGGACAATAAGTCTTTGACATACAGACCCCAAAACTTTCACTGTATAGAAGTATAGATGATTAGGTCCTGATAATCTTGTTTTCTTTCTTCATTGTTGTTATTTCTGCAAAGGCATCGTGCCCATCACCATTTCTAACCAATGTGGCCGAGGGCAATCTGTTTTAATGATGAGCCGATCCTCGGAGCGCCTTCTCTCGCTTTGCCAGCTCAAGCACCGATGCCTTTCTCACATGTCAGGGTCGAGGCCTCCGTGTAAACTGAGGCTCATTACAGCCGCTGAGGCCGAGAGCAGAAACGGAACACAACTTCTCCCTCCAGCACTGAATTACTTTGCAACCTTCCTGATGCATCTCTCCTTGTCTCAGCTGCTTCACCATTTGTCTTTGATCTATCTTTCCGGGCTCATCCGTTGCCTCAGTCTCCCTCAATTTCAATATCTTGTTCTCCCCCATCTGTTTCCTTATTTATTTTTTTGTACCTCCCTCCCTGCATTCCGTCTTGAGGCTTCTCTCGAGACTAAATCATCGGGTTTGGAGTTTTATTGAGTTTGCTTGTGGTACTGGAAAGGGCTATATACCAATAAGGTCAGGATAAAGTGCAAGTCGAACAACAAATCTTCAAATCCTGCACTAGAACAATCCTTATATGTTATTACTGTTTTTACACTACTAGGTGATGTGTGGAAGGCAGTGTTGGCCATGTTACTGAAAAAAAATATTTTGTTACGGTTACTTCATTCAAAAATTAATTCAGCTATTTCCCAGATTACTAACACCAAAAAGTAGCATGTTACTCTGAAAATAACCATTTTGTTACAAATTACCTTATATACTCGCTGGCCTCATTTACTCTTTAATGGTCCTGTAAAATGTATCTAAAATCCCAAACTAAGATGCACCCAAAGTAAATTGAACGCTGTTCTTGAAACATTTGAGAATATGGACAGTTTTGGTCTCTTTTGAAAGGTGAGACTCTGAAGTGTTGTCCCATGATATTCACTGCAAATGCTATTAACATTGAGTAATCTGAGTTAAAATAAAAACATACAGAGAAGATTTTATTCTTGCCTGATTTTTTTCCGCAATCAACTGTCCGAAGATGAGTCTAGCATGGGCACCTTAGCTGACAAACGGGTGAGACAACAGCTTGAAGCCTGACCTGCTACCTTGTCGAATTGCACAATCTAAAAAACTATGTTTTTTTTTTTCACATTTTGCCAAGGGTAGGTTTAGGCATGTCCAAAAGTGGCCATTTAAAGACAACCCATTTTCAACAATAAAAAACATTTTTAAGGTTTCAATTATCTTTCTGGAAGACAATCAATGATTGGGCACATGTGCACTTAAAAATGGGGATATCTTCATATCGATGTTTTTTCAGAGTTTTATTGGCCCTTCAATGTGTCAATCATGCTTTGAGTTTGCCGCTATTGGCTAAAATTGTTCGTAGGTAAAGAATGCAGGTAATTTTTAGCAATACAGGCCCGGAAAGGCTAATGCAGGTTGTGGACCTTAAAACAAAGCCTGCAGTTGGCCGAAAACAATGTAAATAACAAGTTCAGATGTCTGCGGCCCATAGAAAATGATTTTACGAGTCTGTTTATTTACAAACGGGAATTATGGGGCTAAACAGACGGCTGGCAATAAGTAACATTCATCAATGCAGAGATGCTTTTTAGTGTATTTCTTTCTGTCTGCATTATCGTGTGTTTTGAAATAAATATTTTATACGGTTTGATCCACTAGACCCTCACTGATGTAAGGAGGCCATGTTTGAGTACTATCATCGGATGTGATGGCTGCAACATGACGTATTTTGTGAGCTACCTCGGCTTTATAGTTTTAGGGCATCTTATTTCAGACCGATTGTGATGACTCTTTGACGAGTACATTTTTGAATGGTCGGTATATCTTGACTTCCAAGAGTTTAATTCAGATTCAGATTCAGATTCAGATATACTTTATTGTCATTCTAGTACACGTGTATACAGAACGAAATGTCGCTACATCTGACCCGCAGTTTCCTTGAATGTACAGATGTAAATAAAATGTTGTATTGAGTTGGAGTATTGAAGTACTAATAATATACTAAATAATTATGGCTATGTATAGTATTATACAATAGCGCAAAGAGTGCAAGAGTAGCAGCTAACCAGATGTGCAAAATGGGCAGTCAGGTAAACAAGTCACTGTACAGTAACAATAACACTGTAGTACGATAGTGCAGAGGAGAACAGATGTGCAAAGGAGTGGCTAGGTATAAAGAACTCCTAGTAGTGCAAAAAAACAAAACAGACAAACAGATTAGCAGCAGTGAGGACTTACTATGTGTGTGATTGACCATTTAACAGTCTAATGGCCAGGGGGACAAAACTATTGCAGAACCTGGTGGTCCTGCACCGCACACTTCAGTACCTCTTCCCAGAGGCTAGCAGAGTGAACAGTCCATGATGGGGGTGAGAAGGGTCCCTAATGATGTTCTTGGCTCGGGATAGGCAGCGCTTCTGGCCAATGTCCTGAATGGAGGTGAGAGAAGTCCCAATGATTTTCTCTGCTGTCCTCATCACCCTCCTCTCACTACCCCAGTCCGAGGCACTGCAGCCTCCACACCACACAGAGATACAGCTGGTCAGGATGCTCTCTATGGTGCCCCTGTAGAATGTGATGAGGGTAAGTGGGGGCAGGTGGGCTCTCCTCATCCTCCGCAGGAAGTACAGGCGCTGCTGTGCCCTCTTCACCAGTGATGCAGTGTTCACGGTCCAGGTGAGTTTGTTTGTGATGTGCACCCCTAGGAACTTGGTGCTGCTGACAACTTCCACAGCCTTGTTGTTGATGAGAAGTGGGGCATGGTTGGGCTGTTTTTTCCTGAAGTCGATGATGATCTCTTTAGTTTTGTCAACATTCAGGACCAGGCTGTTGTCTCTGCACCAGCCCACCAACTGCTCCATCTCCTCTCTGTAGGCCAGGTCGTTGTCGTCCCTGATGAGGCCCACCACTGTTGTGTCGTCCGCAAACTTCACAATGTGGTTTGTGGCTGAAAAGTTTGAACTTTCCAATGATATGTGGCATGACATATTTCAATGACTGGTGATATCGCACAGAAACGTAATTGTAATTGTTTATCAACAGTCTTACGGCCTGTCGGAATGTTAAAGGGTTAAACTCCTTACAAATAGCTATGTCATAACATAAATAGAAGAGCATGTGTACAACACCATGTAGAAGCAGTGAATCCTTCATATTTCCTAGCTTGTGCAATCTTGAGAGCTTGCAAACAAACACTTTACCAAGACACTCCATATCTAATTTGTGTCTGGGCTTTCAAGCATTGGAAGATCTCTTTCTTCATTTCTTTGTACTCTTCAAGACATTTTAGTTTTTTCCACCTGGCATAGTGTAGTGCAAAGATAATTTATTAATAAATAAATAAATTAATTAATTAATTATAATTAATAAATAAATTAAAAGAAATTTCAGCCCATATTTATTGTAAATTCTGCGCTCATGTTTGCCTCACAATGTCCTGTTGGTATGTTTTCCACTTTTAAGCCACACCCTCTTTCCCATGCGCTGCCTTCCATTCGCTACTGATGACACACAACCAAATATGTGCGGATAGGCTGATCATTGTAAATTTGGCTTAAGTTTTAGTATATACACTATAGCGAATATCTCCATGAGGAGAACTTCAGTGCTCTCCTACTGTGTGCTTGAGACGGCACCACTATTACTGTATTCAGTTGTATTTAATAGGTAAATAGAAACAACCTTTAGGGATTGTTTTACTGGGTTAGGAATGTATGTGATAATATAATTGGAGCAAAAGTATTCAACAATCAGAGGATACTACATTTAATTATGTGTATTTGTATATCAGTGATGTTAGGTAATGACGCATCAAGCAGTCATGACCGTAGAGTTAAAAAAAATATCAATAATGTGCAAAGATGGGTAGAGTAGCCAGAATTGTTACTCAAGTAAAAATACTGTTACTTCAGAATACTATCACTGAAGTAAAAGTAAAATGTAGTCATCTAAATAATTACTTGAGTAAAAGTACAAAAAAGTTGAAAAATCTCAAGTACTGGTTAACGGTATTGACATCTTTTTTAATTACAACCATTCATTTAGATCAGCAAAAAACTAAATATGAACTTGATCAGCGAGCAAACGAATGTAATATGCACAGGGGCCACTGCACAGTTGTTGCAGTAAAAGTGCCCAAAACCATATCCCTTAGGGCTTAGACCAAAGGTGTCAAACGCATGGCCCGCGGGCATCATACGCCCCAGTGTACAATTATATCTGTTTTGTGAAATCATTTTATATACATATACCATAATGGCCCGGCTCTATGAAAGGCTGATAACTCTCAAACTACAGATCGCACAATGCAGCTCTTCGGCTGCTGCCACAAGAATCCCTGAAAATGTTCCCGCATCAAACGAGTAAGCTGTTGCCTGATAAGCGCAGCCACTATTAAAACAGTCTATGACAAACAACATGTTGGCCAGTTGAAAAACAAGACCTGCGTTAATAGTGAGTTTTTAGTGTCAGGAAGTGGATGATTGATGCCCAGAGACGTACATCTATCTATCGAGGGAAGGCTAAATGAAGAAAAGCAGGGTGATGTTTCTGTTGCATTGGATTACGCGGATGCTAAACCCTCACAATGGACAAGCATTGATTCGGAAAACCGAGCCTTTCAAAGCCAAGAAGAGGCTGAATATTTGTTAATTAACATTGCCGGTAAACCCGTGTGTGTTGTTTATGGAGCTAATGTGGCCGTAATTAAGAAATATAATGTAAAACAGCAGTACAAGACAAAACCTCAGGGTAAGCTAAAAAACCTGAATGCAGAGCAGAAGATACAGAAAGTCGAAGAGTTGTATATATATATATATATATATATATATATATATATATATATATATATATATATATATATATAACCATATCCCCCTATTGGGAGGTGGCTAGAGTCATTTCTGACTCTTTTTGGGAGATTGATTCAGAGGAGAGTTGGCACCAGATTGATGACGCTTTTAGCACTCGTTTTCTGTGGCACGACAGAATACAGCAACACTGTCCCTTTAACGTTCATATTAAGGCAGGGGCCTCAAAACTTTTATCCTGGGGGCCGAATTTGCCCCCCATGCCTTGAGTTTGAGACTCCTGGTATAGATAATCATGATAATCAGCTCTGAGTGCTGATATATATTGAATTTGTATTGTTTTGACAGGAGATATTTTATTGGAGAGCAACAATTTTTAAGTTATTTAATATTTAAATTTGTTTTTTTCTGGAATAATATTCCTGTCTATTTTTTTAATTTATATTTATGTTTAAACAAAAGTCAAGTTCTAGTGTATTCAAATGACTTTGACAACCCTGCCTTAAACGGTTCAAAAACATTATTCAATTTACTTTAGGTACGTCTTAGATTGGGATTCTAGGCAAATCTTACTGGAAAGTCATGTTTTTTGAAATTACATTTAAAAAAGGAGGATTATTCATCTTCCAAAAATCTCAATTTGTCAGTGCGATGTAGAGACATTTTGTTCTTTAAGAGGATTTGTGTCTATCGAACACAAGCGGCATATTATGTAAGAACGGCATACGAAGGATGAATTTATTCATCAGTAACTAAGCCTTTCCTTTTCTCTCTGCCTTTTTATTCTATTTGACATAGTAGAAAATATCACAAATTGTATAGACTTTTTAGCATCCAAATTACTTCTCTGAGTTGTGGTATTTGTCTATAATTTATGGAAAAAATACTTTATAACCTTTCTAAAAAAACTTTGTAAAAAGTCAAGTAAAAATAAATGAGTGATTCTATAAATGAATGAACAGATGAATCGATGAATAAATACATAAATAAAAGGATGAATGAATGAAAAAATGCAAAATAAATAAATAACCAAATAGATAAATATTTTAACTTTCATGCTTGTGGACACATATAAGCACATTATACTCTTGGTGCAAAAAAAAAAAAAAAAAAAAAATATATATATATATATATATATATATATATATATATATATATATATATATATATATATATATATATATATATATATATATATATATAGATAGATAGATAGATAGATAGATACTTTATTCATCCCCTAAGGGAAATATATATATATATATATAAACAAAATGAGACTGACAAGATACATTAAAGGTTTAAAACACATACAAATACCCAAATTATATGTCAGTTGATATAATTATCAATATACAAAATATAGGAAATCATGGGTTAAATCTTTCTGTGACTATGTAAGCTTCCGCTAAAAATGCAAGTTTCAATTTTGTACCAGAAATCTAGGTCCAAAGAAGAATTACTGTTGATTTATCAAACATTTATTATTTGGGGAGAGGTTCCAAGAATCAGAATTGCCCTTAGACAATGCTAATCATCAATGCACATTATTATTTACAATATTGGATTAATTACATAAATAGTTTCTCTCAGAAACCCAAGACAAAATGAGCATGTGTTAATGTTGTTGGTATGTTGGAAAATTGCATTGACAGCTGTTCCAAAGGAATCCTTCGCGTTTGTGATATACATGTGGCTCAGCCTTCATAAAAGTTATGGTCAATTTGAAAGCTTCACAACTGAATTGGCGCTGGGATCGTAAGGAACAGCCTTGGAGAAGAATAAAATGGAAAGTAGTGAGATGATACATAAAGGAGGAAATGGAGAGGGTACTAAGTAATTTGAACGTATGGACAAAGGGGCAGTAAATTCAACAATAATAAAACGATACAGGCCACAGATGTTCTCAAGTCAAAATGTCAAACAAATCCTATATGCACTAATCCAGGTATTAGTTGAAACTACATTTTTTAACATTTTACTGTTTAAAATGTCAAAAACATTTTGATTTGAATAGTTCACACCCAGAGATTAGTTTTGTATTATTACCTAATGGTGTAGTAATCACTTAGCCTGTGTTGTGCCGTATTGTACAAGAGCTTTTTACTATGTATACAAAAGTGTTAGCCACGGATGCTAGTGCAGCTAGCATCTGACCCAATGTTCTACTATTGTTCAGCCTCCAGATTACATTCGCTGAGTCTGTCAGGATCTGGCACTCTGGAGACCGCCAACCTATGCAAAATCAGTGTCCACACCTTCATGTCGTTATTCCTCCTCCTCGGGCCATTGCCAATGTTAGGTCCCATCAGGTTTGTTTCTTGTTTAATCCTTATTGGTTGGTTTGTTATGTTGTACCTGGGTTTGTTATCAAAAATATTTAATTGATCTCATTGACCTCCTATCCTACTTACCTGCATATGGGTCCATTCGCAGATCATGACAGAATCTCCTGATTCTGAGTTTGCTAGTCTTTCTTTTGCTAGCCTCTACCACTAGACACTCTTAATGGGCACTGCAGCTAGTTCTTCATATTTTAACATGTCGGTGTCATGATTTTATATTGATCTATCTATCTATCTACCTTGGTCATATCCCTCAAGAGCGGTGACCGACAGCATGAGAAACACATACAATAACAAAGAAAATAAAAAAGGGAAAAAATAGCAAGAAACACACACAAAATATTTTGGACCATGGCCAACCAAATTCCAAAACACCCAAACAAGTTAGGCACCCCGGCACCTAAGTTGGTCATGCTTTCGTCCCTCCAGATGAAACGGGACACAAGAAAACGGCCATGTCACTCGGGTCAGGGTGACACAACACACTCTTCTGTTCAACAGCAGGGCCCGACAGCTTTCACTTGTTTACCCCTGCCGTATCATACAGGTGCCCTGCCCATCCCTTAGAACAGGTCCAAACATCCCACTATCCTTGTACAACACCTCTCCACTCATTCCTATCACCAACAAAACACTGTGGCGCGGGGCCCTCCTGTGGTTAGGGGCCCTCCTGTGGTTGGGGGCCCTCTCCCCCTGAGAGGTGAGAGAATTCTCTCACCGTGGTCCACTGCGTGTCGTAAGATGCGACTAAATTGAAGGGAGCGAGGGGACTGGGGATCCTCTCCTCTCTATCTCTTCTCCCTAAGAGTCAGCAAGGCAAAGAAAGGGGGGCGGGAGACCAAAAAGTCCCACAAACCCTAGTTTTAAAGAGAAAAAAAAATCCTGTTTCATGTTTTTATAATTATACAAGACTGATTTGTTTAACACTAATAAATACATAGTGTTCAAATTCAGGGATGGATACAATTATAAATAAGGATTATTTTCTTAAGGTGGGTGTGCACGATTTAAAAACTTAACGCTGCAATTATTACTTTAAGCAAGGTGATGGCAGCAGAGTAACACATGGTATTTCTTAGACTCGATGAGATAGACTAGGGATGGCGAACAAGTTTGACACAAAGAGCCAATTTTTTTAAAGGTGAAAGTCAAAGAGCGACACCACGCACTGACCTGCCAGACGGACACACAAAACACACACAATTAAAAATATATTATTTAACATAACACACTCCTCTCCTTGCAATACAACAAGTATTGTTCTTGTGTTGATTTCAAGAAAAATGTCCACCCTCAATATACATACAAAAAAAGCTAAACATGAAACAAGGCAAAAAGCCACAGTATATAGAAAATATGATGAGGCAAAGAGCCGCATTCTTACTAGCCAAGAGCCGCATGCGGCTCTAGAGCCGCGTGTTTGCCACCCCAGAGATAGACTCTTCTTTTCATCTCTTTAGGGGTTTGTTCCGCCCCAAACAGGCCTGATGAATGGAGATAGGTGCACTGGTAAATAAAGCGAAAGGGCTCTTTGAACTCAGTTCGGCATTGTTAACACATATCTAACAGAGAAAATATTTAACTTTTAACTTTTTAAGGACACCTCAAACTACGTACCCCACGTTTGAACAGTCACTAAATGTTTTCCACCCTGCCATTTCCGAAGAAATAGTTTACCAACAAAGCTTATATTTATGTTCGTAAACACATACTGTACAAAGTTAATATCATCATTATAATATTAATAAAATAGAATATTATCATTCTTCTTATCACTCTGTGACCTAATTTCCTCCCCCTGTTAGGGGTCCACTCAAACGTAACAGGGTGGATATATCTATATCAATTGTTGCTCTTTGGTTGATCCACTTTTAGCTAAATTTCAACAGTATAACATAACGTTTATTACTAAATCAAATGTTGTTTTTTTTAATTGTACCCAAAAATATTTTATATAATTTGCCAGCATAGGGTAAGACTCTAAGAGTCTCTCATACACGTGAAACACATTTAAAATAAAATAAAAAGTAAGGAGGGTAAAAGTTGAAGCTTACCTCTTTTTTCACCTTTGACAGTTGTCAAACATTAAAGGATGCCACTTCCCGTGAATGGCTTCTATGAAAATTTAGTCTTTTTAGGGCAATTGAGCACATTTGAACTGGGTGGAAAATTACTAATGCGACATGTAGAACTTTGAGACTGGGAGGTCGCTGGTTCGCGCCTCGGCCGAGTCATACCTAAGACTTATAAATTGGTAAAATGGCGGCGCCCTCTGTTGGCTGCGGCTGCATCGGCTCGCTACAACGGGTCAGGTGTATCGACATTTCGTTCTTACAAAGACTGACAATACAAAGGAAATTATTATTATTATTATTATTAAATGGAACAAAATAGCAAGTACAAAAATAAATTCATAATATGTATTTGCATAGTGAAATAAAGTTCAGTGTACTCTATCAAATTATTAAAGAAAAAAAAAAGATATTAAAGATGTTATAATTTTGGGGCCCAAACCTCTTGAAGAAGTTGATTACAATGCACTGGGGGCAGAACAACATTGAGCATGAGTGTCACCAAAAAGTTATCTAAGATGCAAATATATATTTGGGTTAAATGATTGCAACTA
Organism: Urocampus carinirostris; assembly: GCF_059441175.1. Taxonomy (NCBI): domain Eukaryota; kingdom Metazoa; phylum Chordata; class Actinopteri; order Syngnathiformes; family Syngnathidae; genus Urocampus; species Urocampus carinirostris. Next base: position 30,707,655 of record NC_142350.1, read on the forward strand.
CTTAAAGTAAGTAATCAAAGTATTTATATATACATTTTGCAGAGTTATTAGAAAAATGCAAACATGAAATATTGCTAAAAACATACATCATTTATTTGTATCTATTCGTATCCTAATTGAGCAATTCCAAAACATGGATTTACTCCGCAAGCCTGGCCATTGCAGAATATCAGATAAGCAAGTATATTTACTCTCATTGGGAAAAAAATATGTTTGCATAGTTGTAATAGTGTTGTTTTGACCTGCCACCCATCTTTCACACAGCAAGCTACAAAATCATTTTTGGTTTTCTGAAATGGGGCCCCTTCGCGTGAACAAATCCATAAATTTATGAGCATCGGAACACAAGAGATTGTCTGAAAGCAGAATTTGATGGCTACCGTTGGGGAGAAAAAGGTGAGAGGGACCAGAAAAAAAGGTCGGTAAGATAACATAGGTAGCTAGAAGAATAAGAGGAGACACACAAATGGTGGGCAACAGCTCGGTTGCTCGGAGGGACCCAGCATGAGTCTGCTCTCCACTTTAATGCCGAAAGACACAAAACTCTTTGTTGGCACCACATGTGCTTGAATAGAGAATCTCATCTCATAAAGTGGTTTGCTGCAAACATCATTTATTTGACGTATTTACTTATTTACTTAATCTGTTAAAAAAAGGCATATTTTTTAATGAATGAATGAATGAAAAAATGAATGAGTGAATATAAATGACCATCTATTGTCATCATCTATGTATAACAAAATTGGAGGACTTTCAGTGCAAATAAAATAAAGGATAAAAATGTCAATATATATATGGATTAATTATGTGGAATAAATAATGCATATTTATTTTTAGAAATGAAATGATTACCTCTGTTCAAAATTCCAAAATGATTGCTTTTATTTCCAGGAAAAATCAGAATGGCTTTTCTTCCCTTTTTTCTATTTTTTTCCCCACTTGTCATATTTCTGAAATAAACTCATCTCTATTTACTGTAAGTGATGACACGATTTTAGATCCATTCACACAAAGGCCTTGTCTGCCTCCCTTAGGCAGGCTAGTAAATTACACCCTTTTAGTTCAGTCGGTTGCAACATTGAAAAGGAGTGGCTGCATATACATCCATCAATCCATCCATTATTTTCCATTATTAGTAGGGTCGTGGGGGTGCCTAAGCCCATCCCAGCTATCCTCCGGCAGTGGGCAGGGGACACCCTGCACTGGTTGCCAGCCAGTCGCAGGGCACACAGAGACAGACAACTGACTCGCTCAATAACACGGAGGGACAATTTGGACCGACCAATTAACCTGAAATGCATGTTTTTGGAATGTGGGAGTAAACCAGAGTGCCCTGAGGAAACCCATGCAATCATGGGGAGAACATGCAAACTCCACACAGTAAGGTTCGATCTCATAACCTCAGAACTGTGCCGCACAAGCGTGAACCACTGCTCCGCCGTGCTGCCCGCTCCATATGCAATATACTATTATTGTTTTTTATTATTTCAATCATCACATACTTATTTTAATCATGTTAAACATGTGTTAATGAATGCACATTATGGTTATCCATATGATTATATATATACATATATATATATATATATATATATATATATATATATATATATATATATATATATATATATATATATATATATATATATATCGTATTTTCGCACTATGAGGCGCACATAAAATCTGATTTTTTTTTAAAGCTGACTATGCGCCTTATAATCCGGTGCGCCTTATAAATGGATCAATATTGAATTGCAAGGTCTCGCAACTAAGAGAAGCAGCCACCGACTCCATTTTTCGCGTAGAAGAAGAAGTGCGCTGTGCATACTGGGAAATATTAAACAACGATTCTCTTTTATTTGTGCGTTTCCAAAAGACCCTGAAATGGCTCCTATTAGGTGACACGCTTACAACGCAGAGTTTAAACTGAAGGCGATCAGTCACGCAGTAGAACACGTAAATAGAGCAGCAACAAGTGGAGGAAGCCAGAGGATAAGCTGCGCCAAGTAAGGAAGACTAAACAAAGTTTCCGTGGCAATAAAAGTGAGATGGCCACAGTTAGAGGACACACTTGAACAGTGGGTTGTTGAACAAAGAGCAGCAACAAACAAAGTGTCAGTACAATAACTATTCGAATGAAGGCAAAAGCGCTGGCACGGGAACTTAACATTAAAGAATTCAGAGGTGGTCCTACTTGGTGTGTGTTTAAGTTTTACATTTTACATTTATTATGTTATTGCTTTATTGTTATTGTTCTGCACTTGTTGTTTTTGCACATTACGAGTGTCACTATATTGCGATTGCACTAATGTTTAATTTACCATAGCAGTATCAGACGGTTTTTTGCGTGTTGACTAGATGGGGGGAAAGTAAAATGTTATGCCTTGCTGTTGTTCAAAGATGTTAAAGATGTGTCACGAAAATGCTTTACCTCAGAGAAAATAATAAAACAGCTGTTTATTCATTTTGAGAGTGAATGAAGATTGTGGAAAGTTTGTTTGTTATCTATTAATAAAGTTTGACTGACCTATCTGACTGTTTTGTTGACATTCCCTTTAGCGGGGCACCATCTAATGGTTGCATAACATAACTACGACCTCTACTGTAGCCAAGTCAAGTTAAGTCACATTTATTTATATAGCCCTTAATCAAAAAAATGTCTCGGAAGGACTGCACAGGATTACAACTACAAAATTGCACAATTACCTGATCTTAAACCAGCATGCACTTATAGCGCCTTATAATGCGGTGCACCTTATGTATGGAAAAAGTTTAAACATATATCATTCATTGAAGGTGCGCCTTATAGTGCGGAAAATACGGTGTGTGTGTATATATATATATATATATATATATATATATATATATATATATATATATATATATATATATATATATATACATATATATATATATATATATATATATATATATCATTAAGTTAGATACATGCCGCCAGGGGGCTTCTGTTCCACTCGGTTCAACAGTCAATTTTAGATAATGCTATTAGAAGAGTGAACAAGGCACTGTGAACATATAGCGCCTATGTACAGTGCTATGCATGCAAAGAAATCCTATCTTAGGGGCCGGTCACACAGCCGTTTGCGGCTGAATCACGGCCAGAAATTTCTGCCTGTGAGGCGGACGCTATTGGACGCTTTGAGATCGCCATACAGACGAGATACAGCAGTGCTTAACACGCGGTCGGAAATTCGCGCGCGGGTGGCAGCGCGAAAAAGTTTTGCGCTGCTCAATTCTTTAGAGCGCGGGTACACAGCTTTTCACGGGCGTATCGAGGCCGAACCACGGCCAGAAAGCAGACGCTGGTGGGCGCTGTTGGACGCTTTGAGACCGCCATATAGACGAGATACAGCAGTGCTTTACTCGCGGTCAGAAATTCACACAAATATAATATTGTGAATGTGCTTAATTGCTGTTGAGATTGTCATGATTGTTTTCTGTTATTAGTGTCAATAAATTTGTTCAAACCAAAAACCCCGTCACCGAAGTGACCTCGTCTTAATCCATTTTTATTTCTTGACATTTCTTTTCAGCTCGGGAGCTTTTATACCCGTGGTCCACACGATAAAATGACGCGGAAATGACGCGATGAGGAAGCGGAACAGTCGCCGGCGTCTGTTTTGCGGGCATACCACCGATGAACAGCGGTTTGGCCAATTTTGCACATTTTTCATCGCGGGCAACCACGGGCAAAAAAAAACGCAAAATTTTAGCCGTGATTCAGCCGCAAACGGCTGTGTGACCGGCCCCTTAGATAGATAACTGGATAGATAGATGGGAGAAAGATAGATACTTCATTCATCCCCATAGGGAAATTCACATTTCCAGCATATACTGTATTATAAATATATATATATATATATATATATATTTATAATACAGTATATATATATATATATATATATATATATATATATATATATATATATACACATATATACATATCTACTGTATATATATACATACATACATACATATAAATATACATATATTCATATATACATATATATATATATTTATACAGTAATCCCTCGGTTATCGTGGTTAATGGGGACCAAAACCACCCGCAAAAAGTGAAAATCCGCGAACTAGCGACGCCCCTTCAAAAATGCTTAAATAAAAAAAAAAAGTTTATACTCCTCACCTGGTTGCTGACAGCCATGCTTCACACCATCTGAGCCAAATAAATTAATCTTTGTCTCGTCATACCAGAGGATATATTTTCAGTAAGCCATGGTCTTTGTTAACAGACTTATTTTGATTGTGTCAAAGTAATGTTTTTCAGTGATGTTCTATTAAATATCATCATGAAATCTCTGCAGGAGTGTAGGGGCGTACTCACTTTTGTGACATACTGTAGCTAGACAAATAAATGAATGGATAGATGTATGTACGGATGTACGGATGGACTTTTTCAATGAAAAAAAAGACATATTAGTCCGCTTAGTATAAGAGCAATCGGCCCAGAAATCGCAGAAATGAGTTAAAATAATACTAATTGACAACCGTTTTTCCTTTTTCCTCTCATTAAAAAGGAAAAAAGTACAACTGACAAAGCTAATGAATAATCTATCTCTTCAATTACTCCAGTGTAAACTAATTCAAACAAATAGTCCTTTGGCAACGTTTTATTTCCTCGTATTTGATTAAAAAAACAGCCATTTTGCTTATTTACTAAGAATGATTCTAAATGAGATATATCACTTTGTTTTGTAATGAAATGAGAAAGTGTATGCATTAAAGAGTCACTGTGTATTAATCGACCACTAAATGTTTTATAGTTTTCTTATATTTTTAGTGTAACTGAAAAATAATGCTACACAGCACACAGAAAAAATGCACACTATAGAAAATCAAAGTGTTCAGACTGTGCCATTTTTCTTCCCTTTTTTTCTCCCCGCCATGGGAGACGTTTTTGGGGGTACCCATAGTAGAAAGATGGCGGACAATCATGTTAGCTCTTTCTAGGTGAGCCTCATTTAATTTAATGAATGCCTACAAGTATTTTAAAAGTGTACAATTATAGAAGACTGCTAATGCAATTTTGCTAATTATTCAAACAGATATTCTTATTTTAATGAATGACATTTTTACCACTAGGCGGCGCTAAATAATGCACAATGTCCCTTTAAGTGAAAAATTGGTTAACATGGGGCAAAATTTCAGACATTATGGTAGGTTCGGAAGTCTAGTTCATTTTTTTCTTTGAATTTATGATATGGTTTTGTTTGGTAAAGCATTTGATGTTTGCTATTCGCTTATTGGACAATATAAAAATTTAGAATTTTTTTGTTTCTGTGAGAAACGAAAAAAAAGGGTGGCAATTATAATTTGTTATGTTTTTAATCTGAGACACCTGCAAAGACGTTTGCTGGGGATGCAAGGGTTGTTTGTTATTTTGTCTCACTTTTGTTTGTTCTTTTGACTATTATGCACTGTTTACTGAATTACGGTGTGGCATGCTGAGTGCACGGCAGCAGACAGGAAAACACTTCAGAGGGTCATCAACACAGCCCAGAGAATCGTTGGTTGCTCTCTACCCAGTCTGGAGGACATTGCCTGCTATCGCTACCTAAGCAGAGCAGAAAACATCATCAAGGACTTTTCTCACCCCGGCCAACTCCTCTTTGACCTCCTGCCTTCCGGCAGATGCTACAGGTCAGACAAAACAAAAACAAACAGACTCAGAGACAGTTTCTTCCCCAGAGCCATTATCACCCTTAACACACGCCACACAAAACACTGAAACTCTTGCAAACACACTACCTCATACAGATGTGAAATTTTATTCATGCCTAAGCTCACTTTGCACAATGTTGCCTATTTTTACTCTACCGCATATTGCACTAATACAATCCCAAAACTGTATGTAACATACTACATTCCCATACTTCTTGTGTAAATATTGTGTAAATTATAACCTTTATCTTCTTTGTACCTTTATCTTCTTTGTTTTCTTTTATCCTCACTGTTAAATGTGAAACTGGACTGCTACGTCCAATTTCGTTGTCACAATATGTTCAACCCATTTTGTAAATTTTTATAAAGATATATTCTATTCTATTCTTACATCAGGGTTGTCGGACTCATTTTCTCCAAGGGCCTCATCCACGTAATGTCTTTCCTCAAAAGGCCTAATGTAACTTTGACTAAATGTAATTGAATGGCATGTAAGATAAATATAACTACTCCTTGATATAAGATGACTCTTACTTTACAGACGCTTCCCTACTTACGTTCTGGATGATCGTTCGTAAGATGAATTTGTTCGTAAGTTGCTTCAGTGCTATATTTTGTATGTTTAAGGTTTGTAAAAGTATGTTTAAGGCTTGTATACGTAACCTCTCCTGTTGTGTACTAAAAAATAAACATTTTAAAAATAAATATGCGCTATAAAGATAAATAACGTTGAATTGCTTTTGGGAGATGTCCTTCAAGAAGTCCTGCTCTGTGGTAAATAGTCTCAACAGCACCAAGCTTTTTTATTCCACTTTCATTTCAAAAGAAACCGCTCGGCTCTCCTTTACACTTTACACCAGCCATATTGAATGGATGCATGAGATATTAAACAATAAAAATGTCAAAGTTCTTAGCGCGCTGGAGATAGTAAGAAATAGAGTATAGAATGTTTACACAAGAAATAGAAAGAGGAAGCGGATTTCTTCGGGGTAGATGCTGGGTGACCTATCACAGCGCCACCACATGCCGGCGGAAAGAAGCACTAAAGTCCTTTACTCGGAAAAATGTGCACACTATTTTACAGCAATGTCTGGATATTTTTTGAAATCCCGAAAAAAATAATCACATCTACTGTTTTACGTAAGCCGAATGGTCGTAAGTAGTTTATTGCGTATTATTCAAGCATTGATTTTCAGAAACTCAGACATTTTTAAGCTATTGCGGGCACCATCGAATGATGTGATGGGCTACGTTTGGCCCGCGAGCCATGAGTTTGACACGGGTGGTTTTCATCTTCGTCACTATTGGCCAATCACATTGCTGTCCTTAAATTTCCACTCCCCTTGATTTTTGTTAACTACATGACTTATTAAAAAGAAAGCACTGAGTGAGGACCTGTAAGAACAGGTTAAAATATTTCATGAGGGTTTTTGTAATTTCCTTTTTTCCTTGAATGTTCAAAATCAATTGATATCTTCCTTGATTTGAGTGTCAACTAAACTATCAACTTATCTGACTACTGAAAAAAGCAAATATCCTGCTTTCATTACTTACCAAGTCCAAAAAGGTCCCTGACCCCTGCCTTACACAGTTTAAAATGCTCTACAACCCCTCATTATGTTTTCCCCACCTCTTGAAATAAAACTTTCTACGGCTACCCCATCCTCTGTCCTTCATTGTGACTTTCTCTCCTTTCCCTCATCCTCTTTTCGCACCATGGTGCCACACTATCACTCACCACGCATCCATCCAGCCATTTTTCCCTTCAATTCGCCAGCCAAATCGCTCTCTAACAGATGCCGGCCTCATTCAGTCTGCCTCCCAAGTGTACGGCTTGCTAGCCTGCACGAGTGTCAGTCGTGTCGACATAATTATGCAAGTGTGTGTGAGAGGAAGCAGCACAGAAATGGGCCTGGCCAGGGCTAATTGCTGCCTCCTACCTGGTAGTGACAGGCTTAATCAAGGATGATGAGCTCACTGTTGGTCTTGCCCTTTCTCTCTCACTTTTGCTCTCTCCTCTTTTGGCAGAAAAATGGATGGACAGAATACAGTACCCCATTATGTGGTGTTTTTGTGAGGGGAGAAAGGGGAGATGATGACGGCAGAGGAGACATGGCTTATCATTCCAGCCGCTCTCAGAAGGGAACAGCATGGGAGCAAGAATGTGTGCTTGATGGGCTGGTGTGGACACGGGTTACTTCAAAATAGGTCTCGACATCCATCACATCTGTAAGGAGGTCAAAATTGACTGGATACATACAAATGGATGAATATGTTTTGTTTCCGAGCTGTTTAAAATAAAGGTATGTAATAGAAAATAGCTGTAATGATTTACTTAGAGATATTGTGTAATATTTGACCACTAGATGTCGCTGTATTGATTAGAGCAGGGGTATTCAATGTAGTTCCCATGAAAACCAGGTACCCCCTTAAAAAAACCTGAGAATTCCACGGACAAGTTCTGAAAAAAATGTTTTTCTAAAAAATTACAGGCTTCCCAGGACTTTGATTTCTAACTAACATGCTTTTTAAGTGGTTGACTGAACTTCTAATAATTACAACCCCGTAACAGCAGATCAAAATAATAGCCCTTGGCGCTAATCAGTAAAAAAAGTAACTCCCAGCTTCAAAAAGTTTGGTAACCCTGAGTGTGGTAAAATGAGTTTTGATTGCATTTGACTCTGCAGTGGCATGACACTCCGGGAAAAACAATGAAAAAATAGTGCATCATAAAGAATAATTAAAAAGTATTGCGGTGAAATTATGCCCAATGCCCGATGATTGCTGGGATGGGCTCCAGCACCCCCGCGACCCTACTGAGGATAAGCGGTGCAGCTAATGAGATGAGATGATATTTAGCAGCAACAGCATTATCAAATAGGTCAAAAGAAAAATGATGAATACCGATCTTTCTATACCCATTTTTTAATAAAACTGGCAATTTTCTTTTCACAGTCTTGCACACCTGCTCATCGTGGGGATGGCCCTGGGAGAAAATCTCCCTTTGATTCTGTTTACCCTTGTTTTAACAGGATGTAGGTAGTAACTAGTTACATTTACTTGAGTAACTTTTGGGAAATTGTATTCTTCTGGGAGTATTTTCAAATCACTATATTTTTTGTTTAACTTGAGTAGATTTGTGAAAAAAAAAATACTGTACACTTACTCCGCTATATTAGGCTACATTGAACCCGTTACTTAAGTAAGTCCACACAATCCTCCTTCACCATTTTTCTTCTCTCCCGTTTCCCCCGAGTGAGAGGTTGGGCTGTGCAAACCAAGCCCCACTCCTTATAAAGTAGCCGCACAAGTAGCAAACTGGCGTGGTAAAAGGTAAAAAGAGAAAAATGACTGCAAAAACTGAAACTTAAACGGTATTAATGACATTCTATTTACTATACCTTTTTTAAAAGGGTGGCATTTTATTTTGATGTATGCACGCTGCATTTTATTGCATCATTTTTGTTGCCTAGATGCTTTGCTGTTTTTTTCAACCCTCAAAACAAAAATGACAACAATTTGATTTCTTGATTGCATTTCCTTAATTCTTTCAAAAAATTAAACATTCCGTAATTCATCACTATAATAACTAAATTAAACTTGAGGCGGTATCACACAACAGAGTAGTCACGACATTCTTCACAGGATATGCTGCATCCATCTTGATCACTTTGATAGTAAGCTAATATAGATATAAACAGCATGTGTCACATTCATTATACTGTTTATATAAGGCTTTTCATTTTGTGCAGCTCCTGACAAATTTGTTTTTTGTTTTTTGGTCTTGTATGGCTCTTCAACATTTTGGGTTGCCAAACCTGGTGCTGGCTTGTTGTTCTGCCAGCATAGTCTGTTAAAGAAAATACTACGGTTGTGAATGCGCTCCTTTTGCTTTATTTATTTATTTGCTTTATACTATTATTTGTATTTTGTTTATTAAAGTACTTAATTTTAATTGGATTATTTAATCTATTTTTAATTAAATGTAGTTTATTGTTGATTGAATGGAATTTGATGATCTGATTGAATGGTTGTTTAAAATAACCAATAAATAAGACGTTACTACAGTTACTCAGTACTTGAGTAGTTTTTTTCACCGAGTACTGTTTCACTTTAACTCAAGTCATTAGTTGGCTGACTACTTTTCACTTAGACTTGAGTCAATTAATTCTGAAGAGGCATCAGTTTTACTTAAGTAAAATGTTTGGCTACCCTACCCACCTCTGGTTTCAAGGGACCCGAGGTGTTGGCCAGAGTGAGGAGTATTATGATGATGATTTCATTATTTATCAAATTATTGAAAATATTTTTCTCAGAGCCAGATGCAATCACATCAAGAGCCGTATATGGCTCGTGAGCACTGGTGTAAGGTGTTGTGGCAAAATTAATAGTCAAATAAATCAGCTTCAACAAGTTCATGTGTAGGTACACAAGGAGGAATCAAGAAATAAATGAAGATGGCTGCTGGAGTGAAATCGATTAAATTGTGACAAAAGAGCGACTGATGAAGAAAGACATTGGGGGGTGAGTGATGAGGCGGCTGAAGCTGAGAAAAAAAATAAAGTGGGGATTGAATGTGAGAGCACAGATGGAGTAAGAAAAGGGTTTTTTTCATCTAAAAGGCAATGGTAGGGGGACAAAAAAATGAGGTGCCGAGACTGGCAGGGATGAGGTGATTGGTGGTGAGGTTTTGATAGCATATGCCAAATCGATTGTAGCTGACTAATCCAGTTAGTCATGGCACAGGCATAGGTTTATGGGGGTGTCGGCTCGTAATGTGGGTGACGGGATGCCCGTGGTTGTGTTTCGTCTCTAACTGGATGTGTTTGTCTACAGCGTGACGCCACCGACATCTGATGCCATGTTTATATCAGAACATTGTTCCATGGGTTTTACAATTCAAAAGATTAAAAGCGAGTATGCTACTAAATGTTTTCTTTTTTATATCTTTGTGTTGTAGAGTATCATAGCATACCAAAACAAAGCATAACATAACATTGCATAACAAAATGTCATAGATTATAAAGCAGGGCAATACAGTAAACTACAGTATAGTATTCAAATTTTTCAGAAGCTCTAAAAGCAGTTTGATCAAAAATATAAAAAGTGACTGTACTTAGGTAACGAATGGACAACCCAACTTTTGAGTTGTTTAAACAATTCACCCCAACTTGTTTGTGAAATACTTTTACCATAAGTTGTTTGTTATTTTCTTTTCCAACCCTGGTTGATTTAATATTAAATTATATATATATATATATATATATATATATATATATATATATATATATACACATTTATTTATTTTTTCAGTTTCCACCCAATTGTATCAAATTATATGAATACAATATAAAATAACTACAAAATAGATCACTTCATATCTGGGACAATTTAGTTATAGGTTTTTGTTGAAAAAAATAGCCAAAAAGTATGCATGGTTATAAATTCAAGCCTAGAGAAATGTGTAGAGATAAAAAAAAAGATTCAGTTCATTTATGACCTAATTAAATTGGGTTTTTCAATGTGAAGTAATGCTGTGTTTTTTGTGGGTTTGAGTTTCAAGGGGATTGCTTATTTACTTGTAAATTAGATACTCTGTTACATATAAAAATCACATAACAAACCCCATTAACAGGCTCTGGCATTTATTTTATAAGTAATAGTACTGTTCTTTACTGTACAAGCATTGTGTTTACAAATAGCTTCTTCATTGTCAAATCATACATAAAAAAAAATAATTAAAAAATGTTGCTGCTGTAATGCACCACCTTAAATCTGCTTTCTTACTTCAGATATTGTATTAATGCCATTACTGTATGTGGGCGTTGTTGGGAAAACACAAATGTGGCCTAAAATACTAGCATGCGGAGAAGTCCAATTTTACTTCGAAAGTAAGCATCGTTCTCTGCATTTTGGTGCTTTTGTCAGTCCAGAGGATTGTGTTTACATGAAGGCATTTAGTGTTTACGTAATGTAGGTATGTCAAGCTGTTTGTATAGAACTTAGACCGCAATGTCATTGACACAACACAGACACAGGCATAAAAGGGGTGGAGCAACTGTTAAGCCAATCAAAATGCAGAACCCAATGAACGATTGAAAATCTGCGACGTTCCGAAGTTAAGAAAAGTAAACCGCGAGCCAGCAAGGCATTACTATAGCCATAAATTTGGGCCACATACATAACACTTAAACAATCCAGAATTGAATGTTTTGTCATTTGTTCATTTTGGCTAAGATCAAGTCTTGGCCTTTGGCCTTGTTGTTTTTGGACTGTGGCTTTGATGCTATGTCAGTCCTTAGCTTGGCCTTTGCCATGATCTTTGATTTTTGCAATCCGGAGATGGAATAAGAGCTTGCTCTGTCCACTCCACGCATCGGCCCGGTATTGCAGTACCTCCGAGAACGGTGCATTCGCAATGATCGCAACAAGGCTTTAGGGCTAGGACCTTAGCTTAGCCTTTTGGCTGAGAGTAAGTGTCCCGGCTCCTAGGCTTTGTAGCATATAATGAACTGACCGATAACGGATAATGGATAATGAATAACGAAGATAGATCAATAACCCTTAAAAACCCCCCCTCAATTTCAATTGTGCCAACTCTTGTAAGCTAAAATAAACACTCATTATCACCCAATATTAATGGGTTATTTGGTTAACCCAGAAAGTCAGACAAATATTAGACAAAATTTGCTTTGTGGGTTATCTATTCAATTTGAGAAGAAACTCTAGCTCAATAATTTTAAACAAACAGACGCTTAAAAAATAGATGAATAAATTAATAAATATGTATTGATTTATTGGTTTATTTAAATGAATGAAATTAATAAATAAACACAAACACGTGTACGAATACACACGTACAAATACACACGAAATAAACATGTATTTTCATAGGGTTATAACGACTAAATCAGAAAATTGGGTCAAATAAATAACCCAGAAAATCTCCCAAAACATGGGTTGCTTTATGGATTACCAGTTTAAATTGTCCCAGCCCTTTTTCAGGGTATCCGTGAGGAAATAGCTCAGGAAACATCACTTCATTACCGAACTCAAACGGTATAATAGTAAGAAATAATAGTAAAAACAACAAACATGACTGTATTGGATAAAATGTGTGTTTAATAGATGGATGAATATTTTTCAAGGGGTAATCTTCCATTAATGGTAAAATATGCCATGCTTGGTCGTCATGTTAAATGTTTCACCACTGATAACCTTTAAGGCTTGAGTGTTGCAGAAATTACCTTTTCTTCACTGGCACTGAAGCAAAAGCCCATTTATATCAGTACTACATTTCCATGAAACACAATGCACATACTTTCAGATGACACTTAAATAAAATGTCAGAAAACAGCAAGATTGGTACGAGGGTCATCATGTGGCAACTACGACCTCCACTTCACAAAGAGCCACTTTTGCTGACAATTGGAATGTTCAATCACTTCATCTATAATTGCTTCCATTTCCTTCCTAACACTCCTTGGAGGGGAAAAAAAGCACAAATTCGCACAAGTTCAATAAATGCTAACTCTGAGTGGCCAGGGACTTGATTTATTTTTCCCAAACAATTTTACCCTTTTTTCTCTTTTCTTTACAGACAGTTGACATTAGATTATGGCAAGCTTAAGGGAGACATGACTGCTAGCAAATTGTGCAACTTGAAGGGCAAATGCCCCTCTGAATTCATCAACTTATAGCTCCAGTGAGCTGCGAGGAACGGTGATGACCTTAAGATACCCTCTTAAGGATGGCTTTACTGCCATTCTACATTGTATGCATGGTGCAGCATTCTGTCATTCTAACAGCAGCGTTTTGGTCCTCACAACTAAATAGTATATACATACATCAGTCCATCCATCCATCCATTATCTGTACCGCTTATCCGCAGTAGGGTCGCGGGGGTGCTGGAGCCCATCCCAGCCATCTCCGGGCAGTGGGCAGGGGACACCCTGAACTGGTTGCCAGCCAGTCGCAGGGCACACAGGGACAGACAACTCGCTCGCTCATTCACACCTAAGGACAATTTGGACCGGCCAATCCACCTGAAATGCATGTCTTTGGAACGTGGGAGGAAACCGGAGTGCCCGGAGGAAACCCACGCAAGCACGAGGAGAACATACAAACTCCGCACAGGAAGTCCGGTACCCCGAGACCTTAGAACTGTGCCGCACACGCGCTAACCACTGCGTCGCCGTGTATCTATATATAATATATATATATATATAAATAAAGAGAGAGAGAGCTTGCCCGGTAATTTATATTTGGCTCTGAATCATGATGTTGTCAAGGAGTTGGAAACTGAATCATCCAGAGAGGAACAAAACAGGGGCAAGAGAGAGGAAGGGAGAAAGAGATTGAGTGTGAGAGAGAGAGAGAGAGAGAGAGAGAGAGAGAGAGAGAGAGAGAGATAAATAACTTATATAATACTAGTTGCTGCTTTTAAAAACTGTTATAAAATTATCTTAAACAAAACAAAAATAAGTTGGCCCACAAGCCAAGACCGATTAATGAAACTGCTGATAGATCTAAAATGCAAATAACAAATGCATGTTCATTGTACATTTCTACCCAGTAAAGTGACTACTTAGGTTGAGAAAATAGATCACGACCATAAGGGACGGAGTCAGAAGTAAGATCTAAGGCCAGAACACGGCTCAAAGTCCTCCCAAGTCCTCAAAAATAAAATGTGCTAATTATGGGTTTCTTAGGGATCGGGCCCTCGAATCAAGTAAATTGGTCAGATTTGGAGCTGGGTAGGGTTTTAATACTTTCAGGCCTGGGTTGGGTTAGGCTCAATTTTTTGGGGCCCAATTTTACCTCTAGTCTCAGTTATGTGTGCCATTGTTATAGTTAGCACAATCATAAAGTGCACCTGATAATAGGCCGCGGGCTGTTTATACAGTCCCTGTGCCAACAGTTCACCCTTTGACCTCAATGGTGGCTTATACTACCACGGTGTCCTCTATTATGACCACCCTAACAACACACGCACGCAGACATAAGTGTGGTGTTTGAAAAATAACGTGGGGGCAACGCAAGCATGTATATTTAAAATTAGAGCAATGATGCTGTCACCCACAATACTAGACGCCATTTTAAGAGATTCTTTAAATTGTGTTGTTTATGTGTCTGGGATTACAAGATCATTTAAGATGGCGTATTTTTGTGATCTCAGAGTATCAATACATGTTTTCCGCGGATATATCTCATCTCTCATCTCATTAGCCATACCGCTTATCCTCAGTAGGGTCGCGGGGGGGCTGGAGCCCATCCCAGCAATCATCGGGCAGTGGGCAGGGGACACCCTGAACTGGTTGCCAGCCAATTGCAGGGCAAACAGGGACAGACAACTCATTCGCTCATTCACACCTAGGGACAATTTGGACCGGCCAATTCACCTGAAATGCATGTCTTTGGAATGTGGGAGGAAACCGGAGTGCCCGGAGGAAACCCACACAGGCACGGGGAGAACATACAAACTCCGCACAGAAAGTCTGGAGCTGGATTTGAACCCACGACAGGTTCCCATGACATGAACTGTGCCGCACAAACGCTAACCACTGCGCCGCCGTGCTGCCCCGGCGGATATATATATATATGAAATGTAATTCACGCTAAAACAAGATCGCATGCTAATCCGAAAAAATACTGTGGAAAAGTACTTTTGCTATTGCAACTCCGGCATTACTGGATGTGACACTAGTCATCAAAAGTGGTGTAAACTTCTCATGGTCTACTTCATGACCAAAACACACACACACAACTATTATGTGTGCCCTGTAGACATTAAATTACAGATGTTTGTGGAAATTTAGCTTTGAATCGAGATTGAGTCGTGACAAAAAAACGTAAACTTAGGAAAATATAATATATAAATATAATAATATATTAAAACTCTCTTTGCACATAGTTTAGAGCCTGCAAATCGACTTCAGGTACAAACAAACTTAATTTTATGACACAGTACATTGTTGCGAAAACGGATTAACTTGAGAGACAGCTCTGCAATGTTAGCATGTCAATGTTGACGATAGTCTGGCTAGCGGCTACCGAGAGAGCAAAGGAACATATGAACGCTAAAATCATGGCAGAGCACTAGCCGTCCAGCTCCTCCTTTTCTCAAATTAAATTAATTGCCTTGTCGTACTCAAACTCCCACCAAGTGAAAGACAGGTTTGCTAGGTTCAGCTCACTTTTGATATTACGTCATCACATCAATGTTCTTTCAGGATGCTTTTTCGGTTTTAGAGCTAGATAATCAGACAGACAGATGGACCGACAGACAGATGGATAGACGGATAGATTATATTGTAATGCATACCGGCCATCAAAGTCATGGGTTGTAGTCCATGTATTAACTGAGGAGAAAGAGCGTGACTGATAAATGCATAATAAAATAACATTAAGACATAAAATGTGACATAATTATGATGCAGTTAGTATCCGGCCATCGTTCACTGCGAACACGATCATCCCACAATATAGCGGAAACATCAAAATACCAATGAGCAGTTTGGACTGAAAAGGTCAAGCATTAAAGGAAGAAAAAAAGAACGGTTTAATTGTATGCCACAGTCATAAACAGCCAGGCATTAAATGAACCCCAACCTAAATCATGGGCCCAGGCATTTAAAATGTATATTTAATATCAAAAGCTGTGGTTAACAAAGGTGCTCCTTCATGGACATTTTAAGTTGACAGCATTGTTATGTGTATGCTGTAAATGTGATATTAAAAGCTTTACATTGAACCAGCTAATGTGCCCCACTTAAAGATTTTTAAATTTGCAAATCTTTTTTTTTTTAGCTTTCGTAAACATAAGAGTTTAATTGGAACCTCCAAATATGTGTTTCACTTTCTCTGTGCATGTGTGAATGCATTGAAATGTGTGATCAGTTTTGGCTGACGTTTTGAGGTTGGAAACACAAAATCCAAATTGACACGCTGATTTATGGACTGAGAGTTTGTCTCAAACTAAGTCATCACAAACTTGAAACAAAAAACTCAAGACAGTTATATTTTGTTAAGGTATATAAAAAGTAATCTAGTTTGACTGTCCTGTAGTTGTGAGTATGAAGGAATCCCCCGGACATACATTGCATTGTTTTATTATCACCAGGTCAGAGGCTATAATAGATTTATCTTCCATAGAATAATTACCTTGAAGCCATTTTTGTCATATATCTCATTTAATAGCCTACATCATTGTGAAATACAGCTGGAGAGCAAGAAACCTGCAGCACTCTATACAATATGTTGTGCATTTTGTTTCATCTTTATTCATCTAATTTTGATAAAATAAGAAAAACGTGTTTAATCTTACGTTACACAAAAATGCACAAGCGATGTTTTTGACATTGTAAGACTGTATGCTTTTTAAACTAAAGTAAGTGTTTTGTAGAATAAAACAAAGTTGTGTTTATGGTCATATATTACGACATAGTATACTTTGGTTACATTAAGCTTAGACGTGGGACTCCTGAATGTAATAAAGGATGTATGAGAATGGAATTAACAACAAAAGATATATTAACATAATCATGGGTGTGCAAACTTGTTTCAGCATCGGGCTGCAATGGGTGGATTTTTTGGGGAAAGGAGCCAGGAAAAAAAAACTGTTATTTTTCTAATTGTCCTCACCATTTTAAAATGAGGTATCGCTTGTATTTCTTTTTGGGGACGGCTTTTGACATTATTTTTGGCATTTTTGGCAAATTCTATTCAGGCAAATATAAATTCACCTTCTGGTTCTGTCCTATAGAAACAATTAATTTTTCCGTTATACATTTAAAAAAAGGCAGCACGGCGGCGCAGTGGTTAGCGCTTGTGCGGCACAGTTCATGTCATGGGAACCTCCTGCGTAAGTTCAAATCCAGCTCCAGACTTCCTGTGCGGAGTTTGTATGTTCTCCCCGTGCTTGCGTGGATTTCCTCCGGTCACTCCGGTTTCCTCCCACATTCCAAAAACATACATTTCAGGTGAATTGGCGGGTCCAAATTGTCCCTAGGTGTGAATGAGCGAGTGAGTTGTCTGTCCCCGTGTGCCCTGCGATTGGCTGGAAACCAGTTCAGGGTGTCCCCTGCCCTCTGCCCGGATATGGCTGGGATGGGCTCCAGCCCCCCCGCGACCCTAATGAGGATAAGCGGTACGGCTAATGAGATGAGATGAGATGAGACATTTATAAAAAAGCACCTGGGAGCAACAAGAGAGCGTCAAAGACCTGCATGAGGCTGGGGTTGAGAAGTTCAACTTTGTTGGCTATATAAAGCATCTTCCTCTATTAAGCTAATCAGAACGCAAAAAACAAAGCACAATTACAATACACAAAGTAGCGAAACCACGATAAGTAAACAGTGATGCAGCAAGGCATTACTGTGAATAGACAATGTTTACAAGGCCGGACTTGTAGACTGGCCTAAGATATTTAAATTTGTGAACCAAATCCAATACATTCAATTATTTTCACCATTAGAAAGGCAACAACATTAAATATTACACAGTGTCTCTTTAAAAAATCCAGTGCAAAGTACCTTCATGATTTGAATTCCCAATTTACCTCAATTTCACATCGATGATGTCATTGCATTGGCACAAATGGCATGAAACGCTTAACAAGTTGACAAAATGTAGGACATCTATTTTCTTTTAAAATCATTCCGGGACTTAAGGGTATTAAATAGGGAGAAGTCTCCAAATGAATCGTCCTGAAATGATGTTGGGCTCCATGAGTAATTGCCTGAAATTCACTCCCCTTTGAGTCAATCTCATGTGTGAAGTCAACGCTGTTAATTAGACCTATTTTCATGTTCAAGGAACCAGCTGAGCCTCTTCTGTTCTCCTTTTCTGCCTCTCTTAATCACTCGCTTTCCCTCTCCCGCATTTGCACTTAATTACTGAGGGACTGCTGTCTGCCACAGCTTGGCGTTGCAAAGCAAGGAGACGTCTAGTCATTAACAACCCTGCACCAAAACAAATCCCAGGGAAAATATCAAATACATACTGTATTATTAGCAGTTTTGGAAGTAATGCGTTACAAAGGAACACGTTCCTGGAACGCATTACTGGAACTACTTTCTAGGTCAGTGTTTTTCAACCTTTTTTGAGCCAGGCCACGTTTTTTTCATTGGAAAAATTTTGCGACACACCACTAACCAAAAACGTTATAAAATGACACTGAACAGTATGTTTGGTTACAATATAATTTATAATACCTCCAGTTTCTACAACACACTTGACAATGCCACAATATTTGCAGAAAATGATTCATAAATGTCTTATAAAATTGAAAATTTAGAAAGTGATATAATTTCTCACGGCACACCTGACAATCTCTCACGGCACCCTAGTGTGTCGCGGCACGGTGGTTGAAAATCACTGTTCTAGGTAACAGGTACTGTAATGTCTCATTAATAACATTTTGTAACTCAACTGTTACAACATGGTTCTCTTACTCCCCTACTTTTTTAAAGCAGATCAAGTATTACTATGTATTTTGTTCTTTGTCGATTTCTCCTTTGATCCACAAGGAATACAACACTGATAGGACGATCTAAAGAAGGGTAGGCGTGCTTACAGGGACCTACAAAATACAACTAAATACAGTTACGGCCCATTGTATGTGTCATTTCTCCTGATATTCTCCCTACCAAATGTACTCACATCCAAGCCATATTTATAACTATAAAATAAGATACTGAAATCAGAGGGGAAATGTATATGCGCATAGTTGGTTGTGTGTCACCCATAGTGAATGGTAAGCATGTTTTGTGGTAAATGATGGACCCATGTGGGGGATGCAGGAATTGGAACCAGGGGTGCTTGAAACAAAGATTGTATGTATTTACAAAACCAAGAACAAAGTACCAAACAAACAAGTGATTACAAAGCAACTAATAAAATGTTGGAACGAGAAAACCAAAGAGAAACAAAACAACTACGAACAAGTAAATGCACTGAGTAAGGTAACAAACAAACGGCTGTAGACTAACCTGCCATGGCAGTGGAAATGAAAATGACAATGATACAACCAAGTATGGTGTCCAAACAGTCATGTATAAAGGGCTTGGGTGATTAGGCATAGGTGTGTGGAAGTTGGACACACCTGTGCCCAGTTCCAAAGCCAGTTGGGGCCCTCTAGTGGAAGGAAGCTTACTAGACCCCAGCACAGCTCGTGGGGGAGTGGGCGTGGCTTATACAGGAACAATGGAATCATTGGGCAGAATGTGACCATAGAATTTACGGTGAACGAGTCCTGAATCTTGGGCTTTTTATTTGTTGGATTGTATATGCAACACGCCATACATGAAGAAAAAAAAAAAGAAAATGTCTCGGACGTTAACCAGAAATGGGGAAGGAAACTCCAAGTGGTTTGAAGACAAAACAAACAATGGATTGAAAGTGTCTTGGCTGTGTTAGTTTGCAAGCACTCAAGATTTGGAACTAACACAATTCTGTTTTAAATGAAGCAGCTAGTAACTTTAACTCATTACTTTTTAAAGTAACGTGCACAAACCTGATTATTAGATTATTAGATTTATTTATTGAGTCTGGTGCAAATTCTATTCTTACTTGTAAATTTGTTAACCTTGAGTTAGTTTCTGAAAATTTTGTTATTTAATTTTTTTATAATTTTAATGACGGGCATTGTGAAAGTTGACATTAATGGCACAATGTCACCTGCTGGGTGTTGGAAATCGGATTCTCACCACAGTGGTTGGTTCCGTTTGTTGTTCGCTTGCAGCAAGAAGTGTGGATATTGAGTGTTAAGATTAAGTACATGTGTCAACGCACACACATTCGAGCTAAGGTTTTGACACTTTTGATTGCATTTGACACTGCAGTCCACATGACACAAAAAGGTGGAAATTATCCATTGATAAGAGACTTGTCAGATTTTTATGGAGGGGATTGAATCACACTTAGCTTGTTCCATTTATTGAGTTTATGTCCATGTAGCTGAACGTGTATTCAAACACGTGTGCACATTTCAAGACAATAGATTAGATTTTCTATTAGGGAAAGTAAGTAAAATCTGGATTCTATCAGTCATTTTGATGTTAAACAAAACAATGAACCTACCCCAAAATACATGACATGAATTGATAAGTTTAAGAAATACTAGACATTTAAACAAGGAGGGAAGACACGAAAGGATTTAATAGTTGCAATGATTAAAAGGAGAGAACCTTTCAGAAATGAGAGTACAACCTGTTCTAGGGGTCCTTTTCAGAGCTATTTCTGTTTTACATCTCCTAGGTTACAAAAGCAGATGTGTCCTAAACGGTGTGGGTATCAAAGAACAACAATCTAGTTTGCCGATTGCGGCAATGATGTAATAGTCAAACATTCAACATTAGTGAGCAACAATAGTTAAAATTTGAAGTGGCATACTAAGAAATTTCCTTTGCAGGTGTCCGGAATAAAGAACTGAATCAACTTCTTGTTACGGTTGCCCATGGCGCCCAATTGGCCCCGCCCGTTTGGCGCCAGCTGCGGCTCGTTGACTGATTGACTTCTCCCCCATTTAAGCTCAGTACTCTCACTCACCTGTTGTCAGTCTGTCAACGAACCTCTGCACCTGCAAGACATGTGTTTTGACTCTGTCCGGTATCCTGTTGGTGTATCCTGTCTGGTATTGATCACGTCTATGTCGTCCTGTTTTGATATCGGTCTCCAGTATCCAGTGTCTGATATCGTTCCCGTCTATCTTGTTCTGTCTGATCTCTGACTTCAGTCTCCAATATATGTTATCAATCCTGTCAGTCCCGTTCTGTCCGGTATCGGCTCGTATAACTGGTATCGATCTCGTTGGTCTCTGGCTTCCTGTTATTCCATGCCAAACTTCTGTCTTTCAATGTTATTTATATATATATATTTTTTAATAAAAACTCACTGATCAAGACTTACAGTGGAATCCCCACTTATGTCCATGTATGTCCTGCAGGATGTCGCTACGCCACGCTCTAAGGCATTGGCCCTTGCTCGCACCAGACAATACTGTGTTATCCATTGGTCAAATATTTCACATTGGGGCTCTAAAATAGAATAGATGGATTAAATGCAGGGCAACATGGCGGCGCAGTTGTTAGCGCGTGCGCGGCACAGTTCTGAGGTCATGAGATCGAACCTCCTGTGTGGAGTTTGCATGTTCTCCCCATGCTTGCATGGGTTTCCTCCGGGCACTCTGGTTTCCTCCCACATTCCAAAAACATGCATTTCAGGTTAATTGGTTGGTCCAAATTGTCCCTAGGTGTGAATGAGCGAGAGAATTGCCTGTCTTTGAGTGCCCTGCGACTGGCTGGCAACCAGTTCAGGGTGTCCCCTGCCCACTGCCCGAAGATAGCTGGGATGGGCTCCAGCCCCCCAGCAATCGTAGTGACGATAAACGGTGCAGACAATGTATGTATGGATGGATTGAATGTAATATTGAAACAACAATGAACATTCGTCTCTGGTACTGTGACTAAAAATAGTGTGTGATGATGGGATGAAATCTAATGCCTTTTTAAATTTTATTTACACCACTGGTGGTTCAGTGGTTGGAATTCGGTGCTCTCACGCGCCGACCCATGTTCGATTCCCACTGCAACCAACCACGAAGTCTGAGCCAAGAAAAATAATAATCTAATCTTATAAATATTTTTAATGAAAATAAGAGGCTTGTGTTATACGCAACTGATAAATACAGTACTTTTGCAAATCTCTTTAGGTGTTTTTTCCGTCACACTCAATATTCCCCACACAGCAATATTTCCTTGCGTTTTAAGCCTATATCCCCGAGTGGCGGGCATTTCCGTTTTACCTTTCTCTTCTCCAACCACTTTGCCCACCAACCCCAAGTCAACATTACCCCAGTAGAAGAAGCAGCGCGGGTTAAAAGGCGACCACGGCCTAGTCTTTCAGGAATTAAAAGGAAAGAGCTCAGGGAAGAAGGGGGATAAAGACGGGGCCCTGTTTAAAATTCTGACACCTCGCCGCTATAAAGTAGGATTTCTGAGCCACTTGGGGTGCAGGGGGGAGGAAAGAGACTTAAGCAGATGCGGAGGGTAAATGCAAGGCTTTGTTATTTCTGACAAGCACACAGAATGGAAATGTCATTAACTGAGCGCAAATATTCAAACGCTGTCGCTTTGCCTCTGATGGAAGTTTTTACCATGTTGTTTTGTCTTTAGGCGTAAGCAGAGATAATCCACATTGTGCACAGGGAAGACATTCTTGGAGTCTTATATCAATAATTCAGGCATATACTGTAGGTAGGGGGGAAATGAAACGCCAACCCTCATAGAATTATTCATCGCCGAGCTTGTCATAAGTTTCAGCCTTTTTACACTTACAGGAACTTTTAAATGGGTGCAATGTCTCACATGGTGTAAAAAGCCCTTTTGATGAAAATGCAGGCTTGAAAATTGTTATAAGATTGCTTAATATTTAAAATAAGTTTGAGTCTTGAGTGGTGCCTTCAGGGTTTCTGTTAAAATATCTCCGCACATTCAAAACGATATGAATGTTTAGAAGTGTGATTTTAATTGAAATAAATAATACATTTACTCAAGTGGGCCTATTGTTTTCTGATATATTACAGCATTAAAATGCCGATTTATTTAACACAAAGTTTGGGTGAGTTACAATTTTCTGTCACAGATTTGTAATTTGACTTTTAAATAACATGTTTTTATCTGTGAGGTTGGGTATGGCGGAAAAATTCAAATGCCCATTTGATAAGTGTATTCCTTTTTGATATTAAGGCCCTGCAATGGAGATTGCATATGATGCCAGTTCGTTATTTTGACTTTTATACCTCTCTGCTGTTTGATCTTTTGACTACTATGCACTCTTTAAGTCATTGGCTAATTACGTTACTGTTCTTTGATTTTGACACCCTTTAGAGCTGACCTACTTCTGTATCCTGGGAAATTTAATAAAAAAAGGAATGAGGGCTTATAGAACATATTTGGAATTTGGAGTGGTGAGGTTTTATTTTACTGTCCTCTCTTGTTCTCTTTGCAAGTTCAAAATATATTGATGTCTTCTTTCCTTATTTTGAGTGTCTACTAATCTATAAACCTATCACCAATAAATAAATGAATACATTTATTAATTGCAAAAATGTGTGTCCTAAATTATTGAAATTAGCTACTTTTATATTTTGATTTCACAATTTATTTGTTTCAATACTTAATGAATGATTCCCATATTTATTGATAATTATCATATTATTGTCTTTCATATTTAATTGTTTGGATCACAAATGTCAAAGTTATTGTTCTCGAGCCACATTCAACCCCTGTGAAGGACGTTTTCTTCGCCGCCTGAGATGATGTTGATACATTATTATCATAAACTAGGAATTGGGTTGTTATTGTTTTGACTGTATTCCGCTGGTTCGAGAGCGTTGTGGAATACCATGGTGAATTTTCACTTTTTTCATACAGAGTCATTGTCTTATTACAAAAGGACTTAAATGGTTTCTACGGTTCACCTGTTTTCATGTTTTGGTCATGTTACGTTGCCGATGCGAGTCAGGTGTTTTCCTTTGACACTCATTTCTGTCAGTCGCGGGCGGGGAGTAGAATGTGAAACACATTTATTTGATACATTTTACACAAAGTCTTTGATTTTTTCTTTTTACTACTGTCGCCCATCATAATTTCACATTGTTTTATGTCACTTTAATGCAAGTCCTCAGAATTCAGACTCCTTATGTATATTACTATTTTTTAATCTAATCTGAACTTCTGCACTGTGCCACATTTGCAAATATATATATATATATATATATATATATATATATATATATATATATATATATATATATATATATATATATATATATATATATATATATATATATATCTGCAGGCTTCTGAGCCATGCAAATTTGCAATTTCTATATGATGGATATGAATTTGAAAATATTAGGGAAGGGCTAAAAGATGTATAAACTAATGTTTTGGGGCCTTATTTTACACTACAAGTAGTTTTGAGTGGAGCACCATGCATAATAGGAAAAGCTTTTTCTTTCAGTGCCACTTTGTGGTGAACAAATAGATTGAAACGATATAAATTGGAAGTAGACTTTTACATAAGACAACAGTACATCACAAAGACTACTCTTAACCAACCTACCACAAAATTTCTTCAGCAGATGTGGAAAAATATCTCATCACAAATGAATTTGAGAAATCGTTTGAATTGATAATTGATATGAGGGCATTACCTAACAATTACCATATTTTACAGATTATAATTTGCTCCGGGGTATAAATAAATTTTTGGGGGAGATGTTTTCATTGGCTCTTCCATAACATAATAATAATAATTCTGGCATAAATAAAATGCATACCAAACTAACATTTTCACTCGATTTAATGAAAGTTTTATCGTCGCTACCACAGTCTCAGTAAAGAATCCGCAATTTCCGTTTTCCAGTTCTATTCTGGCTCTTCATCACCTTTGCTTTCTGCTTTGCACTATGTTCAGCTTGTAATCTACAAATAATGATGTTCTTCTCAGTGCCATGGTTTTTAGGTGTTTTCATAAACAAGAAATCCCTTTTGAGCAAATTAAAAATATTTATTTTGGCGAAACGACGCCTTATCTTCTGAACATTTGTGTCCCAATTAGTAAAAGTAATGTGAATACTTTCAACTTGCTGAAAACTGATTTCTACAAAAGGTGCAGATTCTCTGTGCTTTGTGAGATGCAAAGTCATTTTAGTGACATCTGCGCGAGGAATGTATGACAGGGAAAGCGTTTTTTGGGCACGATTTGGTAAGGTTTAAATGATCAACACAGGCCCTGAGCAGCCCATTGGGTTTAGTGTGAAAATGTGAAATGATATACCAAAGTGAAATCTGGAATGATATACCCGGTCATAGTGTGCTCAAGATAAGTGCTACTGTGACTTATAGTCTGTAAAATATGGTAATATTTACATGTAGGTTATTTAACTATAATAACTATCTTAACGATTTATCATTGATGGCAGTGGCCAGCATTTTTATCCTGCTTCATTGGAGACGGACGTGTCAATAAAGATTTTACAGCAACATTTTGTTATTTTACTCCCCTGATTTTAAGCACTTATTTTGATATTTAATTTTGCAGCCATAATGTAGTATTTTTGTTGTATTTCTGTAGTAGTATGTGTGTAGTAAACTCACATACTAAAAATGGGGACAAAGCCGACACAAAAAAAACAACCTTTTTTTTAAAATTCAGAGTATTTTTTGTTCTGCGGGCCGCATTTAAAAGACTTATGGGCATGTGGACCATGGGCCGTAGTTTGCCCACCCGTACTTTAGTGCAGAGAGAAAACGCAATATCATAAATGCACATTCTATATTTCTATATGTATTGATAACAAACTTAACCTTTAACTAAACAAAAGTTTCGGCCTGACTTGCACTCCACCGAGGTTTTTACTATTGAATTGCTTATTCAATCTATACTGTCACCTTAGTAATTGTGTGAGGAAAATAAATCCAAGACATACTATCACGAGAGAGTAAACAATAAAAATGAGGACAAAAAAAAAACATACTGTACCTATAAAGCTACATATAGTTGTAAACCTAATAAAAGACTGCTAGCGAGAGTAGTGCAAATGGAAGTAAAAACTGTACACACAATAAAGCAGGAACAAAAGAGGCGACCTGAGCAGATGACAACAATCCCAGCCAACATCTTCAAGGACAAATAGAAGAGTGCTGGCAGCCACAGAGCACCTGAGGGCAGCCAGCGAAATCACTCTCCACCACCAACAACATATATTTGTCATTTAGCCCGTAGCAATTCGCTTCCCCTGAGACATTTGGAATGCCTCATCAAATGATGCCGATGTTCCCTCTCGCTGGCTTTGTGTTGTGCCCAAAAGCTGCGAGGCACATTCATCTTTGGAATAACCCAATCCTCGCTTTTCACTTCCTCCCCTGGTGGCGATGTTGCAAGGTGTGTTGATGTGGGTTATTTGTCCCACTCCTGTGCTGAATGCACACTGTAAGTGTGTAGGCTGCAGGAAAATTTTTATCGGGATTAAAATGTTTCATATCGCAACACATCACTGATAATAAATTGAAGAAGATACTATTACAGAAATTCCTCGTTTCTCGCAGGGTTGCGTTACGAAAAAGGTCCCGCAATTGTCGAAACCTGCAAAGTAGAAACCTTTCTTTCTCTCTTTTCTTTCTTGCCTTCTTTCTTTCATTTTTCTTGCCTTCTTTCTACCTTTCTTTCTTTCTACCTTTCTTTCTACTTTTCTTTCTACCTTTCTTTCTACCTTTCTTTCTTTCTTTCTTTCATTCTACCTTTCTTTCTTTCTTTCTTTCTTTCTTTATTTAATTCTACCTTTCTTTCTTCCTTTCCTTCTTTATTTAATCTGATTGGATAAACCAACAGCTTTGCTTTGTGTGCACTTTATACTTTGGAACATGTGGTACCTCCCTTTAGAGTGTGGAGAAGCCCAATTTTGTGGGTGATAGAAATCATCTTTCTCACCCTTTTGGTGCTTTTGTGGGTCTAGTGCGTTTTGTTGACATGGCTATAAGAGAAACTTGATAATGAAAGTTATTTGCGTGTAGGTTGGGCAAGCGGTTTTACATACGAGTTCAACATTGCAACACTATTGACTCACATAATGACACAGGCATAAAAGGGGTGGGGCGACCCTTTAGCCAATCAGAACACGGTGCACGACAAATATTTGCAAAGCATCAAAACTGAGAAGAGTAAACTGCGATACAGCTAAGTATTACCGCATTACAAAAAAAACATAGTTATCAACAGACACAATCTGAAACAAATACAATAATTGTCGCTCAGTTTAAAAAAATACAGTATATGTTAACTGTACACTAAGGAGCTGCTGGTATGAAGCTCATTACAAAGAATTGAACCGCAATAACCATCAGTGGCACGCTTGGATTCTTTTACAGGCTGCGCAGAGTTAAATTGGCACCATTTTGCCTTTAATGAGCTTCATGAAAGCTCAAATTCTTTCTAACTACTGAATGAGGACTTGCAATAAATGACCAATCAGGAGGACTGTCGCTGTCCGCCAGACACTGAAGTGAAACACCTTTGACAATTAGAAAGTTTCCGGACAACAAGTCTCGCTGTGGTAGTATACGGACACTTCAAACGTGCGGAAAAAAAGCGTCACCTTTTGTTTTTGTTAAAAGTAAAAGTTTCGATGGTGAAGCACGGACAACCAATTGTTGTCTAGGAACAAACTGACTTATAAGGACCTAGAAGTGGAATTCAATGCACCAGTGGGACAAACTATTGGGAAAAAAATAGCACAGAAACATGATTATTGATAAATGTGTTCTTTAAATGATTCAATTCTCAATGCCAGCATGGCGGCACAGTGGTCAACGCGTGTGCGGCACAGTTCTGAGGTCATGAGATCGAAGCTCCTGTGTGGAGTTTGCATGTTTTTCCAGGCACTCCGGTATCCTCCCACATTCCAAAATTATGCATGTCAGGATAACTGGCCGGTCCAAATTGTCCTTAGGTGTGAATATGTCACGAACCACGACAGGAAACATGAATGGAGAACCCAATTGCGTAACGTACTCACAGTTTATTAGGGAGAGGAGGATTGCGCGCACACTCAATCAGGGGATCGATGGTCGCGGAAATGGATTGAAATCCGAACAAAAGAGTTGTCAAAATCAAACAGATCAGCCAAAAAATAAAACAGGATCAAACACAGGCAAATTCACAGAACTAGGCATTTCACACAGAGTTTAACAAGAGTCTTGCAGACGCTCTGACAACTAACGGCTCAAAGGACAGCGTTTAGGTACTCCCAGTGAGCAATCTGTCAACGCGTTTTGGCCAGTGTCTATGGGCGGGGCCAAATGGGCGCCGTGGCAACCGTGACAGAACCTGGCGCCACACGGCTGGGACTAATTGGGAGCCATGGCAACCGTGACAGAATGAGCGAGTGAGTTTTCTGTCTCTATGTGCCCTGCGACTGGCTGGCAACCAGTTCAGGGTGTCCCCTGCCCACTGCCTGAGGATAGCTGGGATGGGCTACAGCATTAAAGAGGATAATCAGTGCAGATAATGGATGGAATTTTCAATGCTATTATTCACATGCTGAGAAGTTAAAAAAGTATATCCACTGAGCTTTGGTGCAGGTTGCCTGGGGATTCTATAATTCAGTTAAAAAATAATGTATTGGACAACCAGCACCAGTATTACAAAATGGTCTGAGCAGTAGTGCCTTAAACCCAAAATCCATTTGAAAGCAACCCACACGATCGTCCACTGATCCCCTGAACCCAATAAAAAGTCACCACTATATTGACGTTTTCATCACTAACACCAGGAACCGCTCTTACTCGTTGACTTGACCATCTGTAAAGCTGCTGAGGGGAAACATTTACCATGTTTTATACTCTACCATCACTTATCATACCTTCACTTTGCAGCACGGGTCCGCCGTATTGATCTACAAGCCCCCTGATTGGACGAAGCGATTAATGACCTGGGATGAAAGAAGCAATTCTCTGAGGTCTTTCCCCTGAAATGCCAGGAGATTACATCTCCCCACCTTCCTCCAGCGCTTCATCATAAGCACAGATAATACAGGGCAGGAGCATTGAACAAATATGACCCAATTTGACGCCAGAGTGCACTGTGGAGTGTAAATGCAAGGTAAACTCTCTTTTTCTGTCTCACATTTTGCTATCCATTATCTTGTCTACATCCTGATATCCGTGCGCCGTGTCTTCACACCCATATTTTGGTCACCCTTCCTTTTTCTCCTTCTCAAGTCCTCTATTATTTCCAGAGTGCCAAGCAAGGAGCTGCGGGATCACGGGGGACCATTTGGACTTAGTACATTAAAGAATTCATGATTTGAAACCACCATAGCCCACCCTGACGACTTTATGATATGACTTTTCAGTGCCTGAAGCCCCGTCCTGTCCCTTTTCCAGCAGACTGGCTTTCATTCCCCCTGACGACTGACATTGATCTATCCTTGAGTCTTTTAGCTCGGGGACTTCCACACCGTAAACTTCTGACTCCTGACCATTAAAAGAAACAGCAGCTGATATTTATGAATCCGCCCGTAATGATTCCCTTGTCCATTCCTCGTGTCACCGTCTGTAAATTGGCCTGTTGGTACCAGCCACAAATTGTCACATACACGGCAGCAGAGTTCTGAAAAATGAATGGAATGTGCCACAGTACCAAAGGAAAAAGATAGATCCTACTAGTAGACAGATAGCTAGATAGATAGATAGAAAGATAGATAGATAGATAGATAGATAGATAGATAGATAGATAGATAGATAGATAGATAGATAGATAGATAGATAGATAGATAGATAGATAGATAGATAGATAGATAGATAGATAGATAGATAGATAGATAGATAGATAGATAGATAGATAGATAGATAGATAGATAGATAGATAGATAGATAGATAGATAGATAGATAGATAGATAGATAGATAGATAGATAGATAGATAGATAGATAGATAGATAGATAGATAGATAGATAGATAGATAGATAGATAGATACTACGGTTTGTGGGAAGAGCTGTATGTATGCTAGAATTTGGGTAAGTAGCTATGTGGGCGGGTCCAGGGGTGATTAGTTATGTGTTAGGTAGGTGGGTAGGTCTGTAGAGTATATATATATATATATATATATATATATATATATATATATATATATATATATATATATATATTGTGTATTAACTGTAAAGTATTGAAAGTAAAGTATTTTGCAATATCAGACAATAAACAATGTCAAGACATGTGAGGTGAATACTGTGTTTTAAGTCAATCACATATATATGTTATCCGACTGATACTGGTGGAATGTGAGGTTGGGAGCGTTAGCTTGCACTTGTTCATCAAAGGTTGCCGTAACAACTCCACCACAGGTGGTCTGCCCCTCCCAGACCGGAACCGAGAGTCTGTACACGTCTCACCTCGGTAGGGCAGACTGAATTTGGCCAGCCAGAAGGCATCAGGGCATAGCCTAACAAGAAGAACTGGACCAAAATACTGGCCGGTCCCTACCAAGTCTCAGCTCAACAAGCAGCCAGAGAACCTTGCCAAGTCAGCAGCCAAGCTTGATCAAGTTAGTGGCCAAACCCGACAAAGCCAGCGACCTCAGAGAAGCCCCAAGCCACCAGCAGTCAACCTCTGTGTCAACATTCTGCATCCTGTGGTCCTTATCCCACCCATCTCTCAAGCCTACCAGGATTCCTCATAGCTGTACAGCCGAGGACATAAAGACTGGGCTATCATCTTCATCAAAGTGAAACACCTCCTTTATACGCTGAATAACCCTGCTGTAAACCTCAGCGTTTTATTTTTTATAATAAACCCAAAAATGCTTAAACTTGTGTACAAGTGTTTAAATGTAAATCATTTTAATGTACCTTAAAAGTAAACATAATGTCGTTAATTCAGCTTTGTGTTGACGTTAGGGCCCGGTCACACAGCCGTTTGCGTCTGAATCACGGCCAGAAATTTCTGCCTGTGAAGCAGACGCTGTTGGACGCTTTGAGATCGCCACAAAGACGAGATACAGCAGTGCTTTACACGCGGTCGGAAATTCACACGCGGTTGGCAGCGCGAAAAAGTTTTGCGCTGCTCAAAACTTAAGGACCCGGTCACCAAACCTTTCACGGCCGTATCGAGGCTGAAGTCCAACATCGTCTGCTTCACGGCCAGAAATTTCTGGCCGTGAAGCAGACGATGTTGGACGCTTTGAGATCGCCATATAGACGAGATACAGCAGTGCTTTACATGCGGTCGGAAATTCACACGCGGTTGGCCGCGCGAAAAAGTTTTGCGCTGCTCAAAACTTTAGACCACGTGTTAACCGCGAGCGGCACATGAGGTAATGACGCGGAAATGACGTGGAACGTGGTTACACATGGGTAGGACGCGAAATTTCAGCGGGTAATCGTGGGTGGAGCACGGTCATAGCATGTTCTGCGCCTGTATCGCGGTGTTATTACGTGAAATTAGCGTGTTACGCGTGTGACGGTCAAACGCCTTTCTCCGCGTATATACAGCGCGATTTGCCGAGCACACGTCAGTTGTGCTCGAGACGTCAAGGGGGTGAACATGGATCCCCGTCACCGTAGTGACCTCAACTTAATCCATTTTTATTTCTTGACATTTCTTTTCATTTCATAACAAGATAATAAAATAAAAATGAAAAACGATTACAATAATAACATGTTGGCTTCTTCGGTGCCATAGCTTGATATCTTGATCTTCACGGGACTGTGTCTTGAGCGGTTATGATTTCTACAGCCCGGTGTTATGCCGAGAAATGCATCCCTGCCGAGATTTGCATCCCCTCGCTACTACAACCACTTTTACCTCGTTTTATCTCACTTTTAGGGAATGTAATGGTGAACATATAACCAAATCCACTTCGTCTTGCATTTGTTGGGAATGTAATACAACATAAACCATTCCGTCTTTGTTTTTGTTGTGAACGTAATCGAACGGTAATGCACACCGTATATAAATCACTTTTGAGAACTGTTATGCACTCTACCGTAAAGCTTATTATGCAAAAATAAGCTTTATGGTAGAGTGCATAACAGTTTCAATACGAGCGATTTGAATAGAAAAGGCAAAATAAACATGTTACCTGCTCAAAAGTGATTTGTATACGGCGTGCATTACCGTTCGATTGCATTCACAACAAATACAAAGACGGAATGGTTTAAGTTGTATTACATTCCCAAAAAATGCAAGACGAAGTGGTTTTGGCTATATGTTCGCCATTAAATTCCCTAAGAGTGATATAAAAGTGAGATAAAACGAGGTAAAAGTGGTTGTAGTAGCGAGGGGATGCATTTCTCGGCATAACGCCGGCTCGGCAGCTTTTATACCCGTGGTCCACACGAGAAAATGACGCGGAAATGATGCGATGAGGAAGCGGAACAGTCGCCGGCCTCTGTTTTGCGGGCATACCACCGATGAACAGCGGGTTGGCCAATTTTGCGCATTTTCCATCGCGGGCAACCACGGGCAAGAAAAAACGCAAAATTTTACCCGCGATACAGACACAAACGGCTGTGTGACCGGGCCCTTAGTTGGTCACATTGTCAAGCATCAAACCTCAGTTAGAGCTTAATTTAAAATTTAAAGGTGCATGTATAATAAAGCAGCCTTAAAGGCCACATGTGCAATACTTGAGCGGTACGTGACACTGCTGTCTAATGCGAACGAAAATCAATGCCACAGTAAGCAGAAAGACATCAGACAAACGTGGCGGACTACTTGGTATGTATTCCACTATGTAAATAAATACAAATTTATTGACCTATATATATTTTTTTTTATTACATTACATTCATGTGTTTTTGCCAACTTCTCAAATCAATATTTTATTTTTTACTGTATGACAGTTTTTTGTACTACTAAGAGATACAACATGTTACACATTGTTCCTTTCAGGTTTTAGCTCCTTGAAAGCTTGCACTTTGGCAAATTTTAATATTGATACATCTTCTAATTTGCAGATATGGGGGAATATTTGGCTGATGTTTTCATCATGCATTATGTTTTCACTTTAAATGGTATTGTTCAGTATCTGAAGTGCATAACTCATTGTGTTGCTGAATCAGCAAATAAAAGAAGCACTTGCTTAGATAAATCAAGTCCTGTTGCTTACACAATGCCATAATATTACCCCAAATTTAAAAGACCACCACTCCTTCGTACTACAAACAGAATTAATTGTCATTGGCAGTCAAAAGAAGGACACATTATATCATGTATTATCCTTTCTCAGACAATCAGACAAGAAATTAAGTTAGCGAAGGACTTTTTTTTTCCATCTGTAAGTATTTTTCACTTCAAATGACTGGTTAACGACATAAAATAAATATTCAATGACATGTTTTCTGGGATGCAATAGAACATATATCGTTCAGTTTTGCTTACGTCAATTAAGCCATTATGTAGAGTCATTGAGTGGCAACTCCTCCCCTGTGCCAGCTGGTTTCTGCTTGAAACTGTGAAATCATCATTTTGTTTTATTAAATAAAAGGAACGTTCCTTCTGGTGTGAGCGACTGTAGGAAAAAAGTAGGAAAAAAGATGCATTTGTGAGTTATAAATTAATAAATAATGTGTTCTCAAAAACAATAGACACATTAACAAGTGTCGCCAGATATATTTAAAATTATGTCAATGATGAGTAGTTAAATTCTTACACAAATTTCTAAAATATATCCTCTCAATATTTACATGGCTGAACTCATTGCTCTATATTACTTTTAGAAGTCAATATGTGTGTTGTGCCAACGGCATGTAAATGCCAGAGGCATCGAAGAGTCATGCATTAAGACAGGCATTTTCCTCGCCAGTCAAGCCCTATGGGGCTTCTCATTTAAATGTCTCTTTTCAGGCATTCTGCATAGCTCTGATTACCTAGGAAGCGAGCAATGCAATCCAATAGTAATATAGTGGCATCTTCTGGCCTAACGGGGAACTTTCACTCCGCTCTACGTCATAAAGCTTGGCTGCAAGTTTGAAAGATCCGCTTGCAAATAACATTGCTCCTGGGAGTCTTCGTCAACTGTCCGGCGTGCTATTTCCACTACATTGTGGGAGAAATACATTTCTCAGGTAGAGCTGCATGACACACGAGCTGTATTTCAATAGCCAGAATCCAACATGCATCTTGAACATAGGAAATGTTCTTTACTGATTCAAAACGAGCTATCTTCAAGGTGGACGGCTTGCAACTCTCAATGTGAGATCCCTAATGGCCATAATGGAGGACAACAACATTTGTTATTGCTGGGCTGAGGTACGTATGCAGCTACAATTATGGAGAAAAACATCCCGGTGCTTGTCGAGGGCAGTAATGTGACTCATGGAGTGATGGATGCTTGGGAAATGAGTCTTGCGGACCAATAGGAGAGTCTTATTATCTGAAGAGTGTGGGGGATCCATCATTATGAGCTAAGGACGGACAATGCAAGGAGAAAATGCACTGAAAATGAGAAGGAGTTGAGTGTTTTATTCATCAATTAAGTATTTCTGACAAGGATCACCAAAGTGGTAAACTCCTGGTCAGCCGGTGGAGAAGTTAAGTAATAAATTCACCAGTATCTGTCATTGTGATTTATAGGGAATTTTGGAAATGCAAAGAATGGGAATTATATATGGAAAGTATTTTTATTGGGGGTGGGTTTTTTTTTAAGTTGGCATAACAAATTGTTTAACATGATCAGTGTTGTTTCCCACTTTAGTATTAACATGATAAGAGTGACATAATAATAAGTAAAATGTTTATAGTTTAGTAGTCTCTCAGAAAAAGGAGAGAAGATATCAATAGATTTTGATTTTGGCCCAATTCTCAGATAAGAAACTCCACCCTATTCTAAAAGCCCTCCCCTAAACCCTTTCTTTATAATAAATCTCCCAGGTTACAAAAGCAGATCCACTCTCAGTATAGGGGTTAGTAACTGTTCCGACCCAAAAAGTCATTAAAACAAAATATTTTTATAAATGTTTTTATTTTTAAGAGAGCCACACTGTCGATTTTAAGACACAATACCACAAAACCACCAACCTGGTCACTAGACAAAAGCTAACTTTTCAGCACTTTTTATTTCAATTCATTTAGTTTGAGGATTTGATGAAAAATATAAAATTATAATAATGCCAAAGCCTCTGTTCCACATCAATATAAATATGCCACTCAAAATATGTCTCCCTGCCACAGTTACAAAGGAGTGTTAGATCTATTTTTTACAGCCATTTTTGTCCGAAATAATGTTTTCAAAACAAGAAGTAAGCAAAAGTCTTTTTGTAAAAATGTCACAGAATATTGCAAACGATAAGGATACCGACCTATTTCGCGAGAAAAGGAAGCGAGTGCTTGGGTTACATGTGCAAAGCTCTGCCCATCTATACCACTCACCCCATCAAATTACTTGGGGTGCTTTCATGGATGTTTACAGTTTGTTCTGTGGGTTTTCATCATAAAGTGTCTCAACAGTGAACATACATTGTTTAATGAGCTTCCACATAAAGGATTTATAGCCATCTACAACCAAAACAGGGTCTGTTGGTGTAACAGCATGGCTGTTAACTGTAGTTGAGATTGTGTACTATTCATACAGGACCAAACCAAATGATCTTTTAGCGTTGATTTGGCTTGCATGTGCAAAAGTTAATTCCGCACCATCCACATTTTGAACGACACAGAGAAAAGTCATAGTGGTCCAATTTTATCTGTGAGCCTAATGTACTCATGACAAGAGCCGTATCTGACTTGCAAGCCATAGATTTCTGACCACTGCTCTAGGGTGTAGGTAAAAAAAGAAGAGTAACATGATTGGCTGATAGTGACAATGATGTAAACAGTCCATAAGAGTAAAAAACAGAATCAACATTGCTCAACAACAGTCAAAATAACAAACTGGCATCCTATGGAACCTCTTTTGCTGGTGTCTCATACCAAAACCTATTAAAACAACATTTACAGTATAGTTATTGCAGTCAGGTTCATATATGGTGAGGCACACTCATATTTCTAAAAATGTAGCTAGATCCTATTTATCATTTGAGTGTCAGAACAAGAAAGCAATACATACACTGTAGCATAGAAAGAAAACAAAACTTGATTATTTTACCGAAACTTATAAATGAAGTAAATGGCATGTTCCTTTCAAATAAAAGTGGCAATATTTAGGTCATCCTCTGTAGAGGAACTACACTACCACAAATTCATTTTTTGTAACCTTTTCCAACTTTGCCAACACAACGAAAGACCCACCATTCGTCACGAGACCTTTCCTATTTCCTAAAGTGCACACCAGGACCCTTTATCTACATGAAATGACCTGACTCTCCAGCTGTATATTCAATTTTTGAACCCCCAGAGTGTTCATTTGTAATCAAAAGATGAATGTGTGTTTTGTTTTGGGCTGGTTGGCCTTTTGCCTTTTTACCCCTGACCTCTTACTAACACCGCAAGTTCTTGTGTCAACAATGCCCTTTGTTCTTTTGTTTGATATAATTGTCCTTGCCATGTAAATAAAACGTAGTTTGTGAGAATCAAACCACGCACAATTTTTATATCTATCTATATAAGTTATTTTGGACTGATTAATCAGTATGGAAATAGATGAACTGAAAAATTGCTTATTTAAAGCTAAAAATACAATACGTTGTGAGAACCGCTTTCTTTTTAAAATTACAAATACAAAATAAGGCTATTTTGGGACTGACTGTCTTGACTTGCTGTAAGCTTACTAATACTATCACTAATTCTATTGTTTGGTACTGAGGTATGTGCCAAATCAGAATCATTGGTCTTATTATCACCCTTACCCATGAGGCAAGACATGTGTGTGCCTCGCTCTGGCGTCTGGAGACACTCAGAACAATAACATATTATGTTTTATTTTTTTCACGAATGCATTCAAACTGGCATATCTTTTGCACTAATCAGCGACAAAAACGTATGTTCAGCTTCAAAAAGGTAAGTGACACTTTCTATATGTTTACCTTTTTACATTAACAAATACATACATACATGCATAAGTACGTACGTACGTATGCACACTAAACTGTTGTCTATCCTCAACAATCAATAAAATGTTTAAAAAAAAAGTTAAATGTTATTGTTGCGGCGGCACGGCAACTGAGTGGTTAGCGCTCCAGCGGAACAGTTATGAGGTCATGGGTTCAAATCCAGCTACCTTCCTGTGCAGAGTTTGAGTGTTCTCCCTATTCTAGTGTGGGGTTCCTTTGGGCACTACGGTTTCCTGCCACATTCCAAAAACACGCATGTTGGGTTAGTCGGCCCATCCAAATTGTCCCTAGGTGTGAATAAGTGAGTGAATTGTCTGTCTCTGTGTCCCCTGCGACTGGCTGGCAACCAGTTCAGGGTGTCTCCTGCCCACTGCCTGAAGATGGCTAGGATGGGCTCCAGCACCCCAGCGAACCTACTGAGGATAAGCTGTGCAGATAATGGATGGATGGATTTATTGTTGCAATTCGTGAACAGTAGACTTGCTTTATTTTTTATCATGGCCACTCATTCTCAATTGGAGACATGCCGAGACTGCTGGCAGACTCTTTGAAACTGTAGCATGTGATTGCTTTAATGAAACAAGCAGTAAAAAAAAGACAATAAGATACTGCATGTTTCTAGTCCAAAACCTGGATACATGAATGTTGCCTTGACAGATGTTCAAGTTTGCCTTTGGCATTCATAGCTTTTCATAATTTATGCCATCACAGATGCCAGCTTCTGAACGTTGTGCTTGCCATGGTTTGCAAAAATAATTCGGAACGTGGACTCATTTGACCACAGCACTCAATGAGTCAATTTCTAACACCTGTTCAGCTTTTACTTTGTTTTGTTTTTCCCAATAAATATGAATTATTTTAATTGCGTATATTCAAAAATTAAAATCAAATCCCAAAGTTTAGGTTTTACTCATCTTCACACCTGTGCCGTCTGCAGTGTGGAAGACATACAATATCTTCACAGTGATTTTTATCTGGCTAATCCAAAAATTGGAATAAAATGTCAAATGTCACAAATGTCAATCCAATACTCTGTGACATTTGTAGACCACAGATGATAAAGTTTGTCAACATGTCATTGAGTGTGAAATGTATTGGTCCTTGAAGATGTGAACGTTTTTCTGAATTTACCATTTTGGAAAACTAAATTCTATGCTGCGGCGGTGTTTTGTCCTTTTTCAAAGGATACGTTAATTAATATAAACTAAAACAAAAAAAGGCCTGGTTGAAAAAAATATTTGTGGCAGTGATGTGCAAAACAGTTTCGGAGTGTGTTTCCCCTATTTTTCCTAAACACAGAGATTTGGTATATAATCTTATTATGCTATGATGTTAAATGTGTTCTAACTTTTATTAAAAAAAAAAAAAAAAGATTTGTCATGTTACACATCAGGATAAAAAAAATACAAATTATAATGTAAGTTCATGCAAAAGGGGTGTCTAATCCACGCTAGACTTGGACTCGAGGAGTTTCAACGTCAAACATGACGGTGTTACCGTGTACTACTGTTATTTCTGATCATTATTTAGTTACATTTGAGGTGATAGCTAAATGTAGTATTAAAAAAGCTGAAGGATTGAGCGGACGCAATATAAGCACTGGCACAGTTTCTGAGCTCTCTGATCTTCTTTCATGAGCAGTTGCGTCGTTTCCTTTATATAAAGGCTCTATTAACTCACTCATGAATTAGTTCAATGCTACCCTGGCTAGTGTCCTGGATTCAGTAGCGCCCATACGGCTTAAATCACGACCTAAAAGACACACGCCTTGGTTTACTGATGAAACTAGATCCCTTAAACAAGAATGCAGGAAATCTGAAAGAAAATGGCGCGCTACCAAGCTTGAGGTTCTCCGTCAAACCTGGTGTGACAGCTTCTTAAAGTATAAAGCAGCCCTTTGCCTCTGCAAAATCAGCCTACTTTTTGAAGGCGATTGCGTCACAAAAGAATAACCCCATAATCCTTTTCGGCACTGTAGCATCGCTAACAAGGCAACAGATGTAGCTGTAGTTCCAGCAGCTTTTAAGTCCGCTGTTATTAAACTTACACTGAAATGACCCAACCTTGATCCAGAAAGCTTATGTAATTATAGACCCATGTCAGACCTACAGTTTCTTTCTAAAGTACTTGAAAAGGTGGTGGCACAGCAGTTGAATGATTTTATATCCGAGAACAATCTTTTTGAATCAATGCAATCAGGATTCAGGGCTAACCACTCTACTAAGACAGCTCTGATTAAGGTAACCAATGATCTTCTACTGGCAATGGACTTTGGCGCTTCATCATGTTTGCTGCTGCTGGACCTTAGTGCTGCTTTTGACACTGTGAACCATAGTATCTTATTAGAACTGTTGGAAAAATTGATTGGTCTCTCAGGAACCATCCTCTCGTGGTTCAGATCATATCTCTCAGATAGGATGCACTGTGTTAAATATGGCGAAATGACATCTGAGCCCTTTATAATAATAATAATAATAATAATTTCCTTGTATTGTCATTCTGTGTAACAATGTACACAGAACGAAATGTCGATTGCACCTGACCCGTTGTAGCGAGCCGATGCAGCCGCAGCCAACAGAGGGCGCCGCCGACCACTTTTTAAGTCTTAGGAATGACTCGGCCGGGGCGCGAACCACCGACCTCCCAGTCTCAAAGCGGGCGCCTTACTTTAGTGTTACCTGTGGTGTTCCACAGGGTTCAGTACTTGGCCTCCTTCTTTTCAGCATTTACATGCTTCCATTAGGTGATATTATTCGCAAGTATAATATCAGTTTCCATTGCTACGCAGATGACATTCAACTATATCTTCCGTTGGAGGAATCTGCCACACTAAATTGTGGAAATTTGGAGGGTTGTTTCCCTGAGATAAAAGAGTGGATGCCACTCAATTTATTGCGTCTTAACTCTGAAAAGACCGAAATGTTAGTTATTGGTCCATCTAAATGCTGTGACTTATTCTCAAAAACTGCTGTGAACATTGAAAAATGTCACATCACAGAGTGACTCAGTTAAAAATTTAGGTGTCATATTTGACCCCGATCTGTCCTTTCAAACACACGTGAAGAAAATTACTAGAACCACTTTCTTCCATCTTCGCAACATTGCTAAAATTCGTCCTATGCTGTCTCCGTTATGAAATGAAATGAAATGATCTGCATTTATATAGCGCTTTTCAAGTCAATGACTTCCCAAAGCGCTTTACATTGCCCTTCACATTTCCCAATAGCGGCCGTGATCTGTGCAGCCA
This sequence comes from Urocampus carinirostris, assembly GCF_059441175.1. NCBI lineage: Eukaryota > Metazoa > Chordata > Actinopteri > Syngnathiformes > Syngnathidae > Urocampus > Urocampus carinirostris. The sequence goes on from NC_142350.1 coordinate 30,748,161, forward strand.
TGTAAGGCGCTAACCTGCTTATTGGGGGTATTGGGGTTTCAGTGTCTTACCCAAGGACACTTCGGCATGTAACACGGACAAGCCGGGATTCGAACTGGGATCCCTTAATCCTAAAACGATCGCTCTACCTCCTGAGCTACTGCCGCCCCGTTGGATGCAGAGATTACAACTCGCGCGTTTGTTACTTCCCGTCTTGACTACTGTAATGCACTACTCTCCGGTCTCCCGAAGTCCAGAATCAAGAGTCTTCTCCTGGTACAAAATGCTGCAGCGAGGCTTTTAAATAGTACAAGAAAGTCTGATCACATTACGCCGATTTTAGCTAACCTACATTGGCTCCCTGTTAGCCTAAGATGTGATTACAAGGTTCTCTTGGTATTATACAAAATCATACATGGACTTGCTCCCTCATATCTTTCAGATTTGATTTCCCCCTATGTTCCGGTCCGAAGCTTTCGTTCTGAAAGCGCTGGTCTACTGGTGATCCCAAGAGCCAAGAAGTGTTCTGATGGTTCCGAAAGCGTTCTCCATCCGAGCACCGGTGCTGTGGAATAATCTTCCCCCTGAGATTTGATCTGCAACCTCAGTGGAAATGTTTAAATCTAAGCTTAAAACACACTTCTACTCTATAGCATATGAATAACCTATATTTTTTTGTTGACAATATCTGTGTATTATTTTTAATCGCAACATCTATTGCAGCCTGGTCATCCTGAAAGGGGGGTTACCACATGTGCTGTCCCTTCTCAAAGTTTCTTTATTTTCCTCATGCTGAGGTTTTTGAGTTTTTCCTTGCCCTCATGTTGGTTTCAGATCAGGGGATGGTGTAATAATACCCTGAAATAATAGTCTGTGCAATAACCTGTGCAGCCCTTTGAGACTCTTTGTGATTAAGGGCTATACAAATAAAAATGACTTGACTTGACTTAATCCATTTTTTCTTTCAAATCTAATAGTTCAGGCAGGACAGCTTTCTGACATGTTGGATATGTTGAAGACAAATAATCAAGAATAAATACACAAGGTTGTTAAGCTAAAGCTTGATATTTGATATTTTTTTTCTCTGGTCGTCATCATGGACATCATGACAATAGGTTTAACAGACATAGGGGCTAGGTCCAGTAAGCTCTACTTGATGATTTCAGAAGTTAGAGCAATCTTTTCTGGAGAGAAGTAGAAAAAAACAAAGACAGATGACTGAGCCCCACATTTTCAGGAGGAAACATTTGGGATGCTTTTATCTGTGTTTTCTATTTTTACAGTCACTACCATCAGCCTGTGACCAAAGGTAATGGATTGATCTGTAAAACTGTTTTTTTTTTCTTTCCTCTCGCTTAACACATTAGATTTTGTTATACTTTAGCCTACTTTCAAACTAGATCGTTCTTCAATTTGTGATTCACATTTTTTTCCTTGGGAATTTAAGGTCACAACCTGATCAACTAGTGGCCTTATCTACTGCAAAACGCCTTCGTTACTCCTTACACGTGCAGTTCTGTCATAATGTCTACGTTTTTTCATACTTAAATAACAAGCAACAGTACCAAAGTGCGTTTGTAAAACATTTTTGACCAACACATCTTACTTTTTAGGAGGAAAAACATAGAATAGTGGGTGCACTGCTTTGCACTGCACGCAATAATCCAATTGGAAAGGCAATATGTAAGAATTATGATTACTTGAAAGTGCATTGTATAGTATTTGACCACTTTATGGCACTGTATTGTCTGATCCAAACAATAACCAGTGCCAATGAACACAGCATAGCAGCAAGATGGCAGGTAAAGATGGCAGTGACTACAAGATGTGGATTCTGCTTTGTAAAATAAATACAAATTTCTCAAGCTATGAATATTTATGAAAAATAACATGATAGTTTGTGTACTTTCGGCTATTATTTAAATCAATGTTGTTGTTATTTTACTGAATGAAAACTTTTTTACAACTAGGGGGCACTAAATATTACGGATCGTTCCTTTAAAGCCATCTAAACACACACTGAGATCTGATTAAGGTCTTAGTATATCTGTGAATTTATTGATTGCAACAGTAACATTAGTCCTTATACTGTTCGATTGTTCATACTTAAATATTGCTTGTGCGGACACAGTTTATTCCCCAAAGCATTAGAGAACATGCAGTAGAGACAAAGGATACATGTAAACACCAAATGACTCACTAAAAATGGCTCATGTTTGTTGGTTGATTTAAGGGGGGCATTTAAATTTTTAAATTTGGCGAGTGACATGGCCATGTCCCATTTCATCTGGGGGGACGAAAGCATGACCAACTTAGGTGCCGAGGTGCTTAACTTGTTTGGGTGTTTGGGCAATAAGGTTGGCCATGGTCCAAACATTGTTGTGTGGTTTTTTTCTTTTCTTTTTTTTTCTTTGTTATTGTATGTGTTTGTCTTGCTGTCTGTCACCCCTCTTGAGGGATATGACCAAGGTAGATAGATAGATAGAATTTAAATTTTATATTCTGCCCCAATTGTGAACATCCCACTGGTATAACTATATAGAGTGAATATAACAATTTTTTCATCTATATATATATATCATTAGTCTATGATTTTTGTTTAAGAAAAACATTGTAAACACATAAAACAGCTATTTATCTTGCTCTTGAAGCAGAGGAAACAAGCATTGTACCCCACTGAATTTGGTCAGTGACTTGAATGAAATCCTCATTTATTTAAAGGTGATGTCTGTAGCTTTGAAATATTATCTTTTTTGACGCCATCTTATGGCTGAAATCATCATCGCAGTTTCTGTCAAGCTCATTTTGTTGCTCATACAAGGACAAGACTTTCTTAAACCGCCTTAATAAGACTCTTCTTTTTTCAGGTTTGGGTGGGCATCAGGACTGTATTTAAAGTTTGGGCCTCAAAGTTTTCCCTATTAGTATCATGTTCACTGAAGATGAATTTCAAATCATTATATTAGATAAATACGATTACAAATAGTGTAGGTATGTATACTGTAACACTTGTCATACTCTCTAACAGAGCTACGGCTGAAACTAGAGATTTAAAGTCAATGGACAATCCACACAAAGCTGAGGGTACTGATAGGCTAGGGGTACCTAAACTGTGACTTGCAAGCAAAATTGGGTCCTAAAATTTGGCAGAGGGGTTTGACGAATTTAAAAAACATGAATTGATCGATTTGATTTCATACTGTGTTTTGATCAGGTATATTTAGAAACAGTAAAATCTAAAGCAAAATTTTACGTCCGTTTATTTTAAGCAATAACAACGTAAAACGGGAAAACTTGTATTTACATTTTTTTTGGTAGCGAAACACTTAGTGTGTTGTTTTTTTTCTTGATAAATACAATTTAGACTTTAGACAATAATAATACAATACAATACAGAAAAATGTAGCCATGTCATTAGCATCTTTTGAGTGGTAGCCTTCTTGGGATCAAGAGGTCGCAGGTTCGATTCCTGGCTCCTCCGTGTTATATGTCGAAGTGTCCTTGGGCGAGACATTGAATCCCTAATGCCCCCAATAAGCAGGTAGGCGCCTTGCATGGCTGCATGGCCGCTATTGGTGTGTGAGTGTGTTTGTGAATGGGTAAGTGTGAAGCGCATTGTAAAGCGCTTTGGGAGGTCTTCATTGACTTGAAAAGCACTATATAAATGCAGACCATTTACCATTTTACCATTTGAATGCAGTGCACTTTTGTTCATGCTTTATAAAGAGCGTATATCTTCGTCATACGGAGACAATAGGGACAAAAGTGATACCACGGTCATTAAAAGGTTTGTGCTTGCTAAATATGTGACATGGTTTTCTTGGTTGTGTGACTTATTTTTATCAACAAATAACCACAACTGATTTATGAGCTTGTTAAAAGCCACCCTTGGGTAACAAGTTTGCATGTCATCAAATAATTAGCAGATATTTAACACGTATTTGAAGTTGCGGGCATCGTGGCTGCTAATTGCCATCATGTTTGTTCTCGTATTTCTTACGTCTTAATCCGTGTGCTGTCCATTTTTCATTTTCTTTGGTCCGCTCGTTCTTAACGAAAGGCTTGAATGTCAACTAAAACGGAGTGACGATGAAAGTAAAAATATATATTTTGATGGTAAACTATTCATTCCATTTTCATGACTGGGTTTCAGCATGGGTGGAAGCCTCATTGTAGTTCTGGTTACCAATTGTACAGCTCCGATCGAATGTGTACGACCAAATGTTCAAAGTGTTTTAGGTGTAACATATTTCGGAGAAAGGTGAATATTGCAGCAAAAGGAGAACAATTATTAGTATTTATTCATGTTCAGCGGACCAGATTAAAAAGTTTGCCAATGCCCATGATGAAAAAACACACATGGACATAATAGTTGAAAAGACAGTGTCATCCAAGTTACACAATGAAAAATAGCTGAAAAAAAAAAAAAAATCCACTTTTCCCGACATGTTTCTACTGAAACTAGATTAAAGACTTCTAATTCTAGTTGGAAAGGGATAATTTTGTTCTTTTCCTTTTTGGTTTGAGAGAAAAAAAAGCATTCTTACATGATACCATTCTGGCTTTTTCAGCTCATGGTTCAGGCAGTGTTTTCAGTTGTGGCATTTTGGCAACAATTTGAAAAGCAGCTCAAAACTAAAACATGAGACTTGTATTCAACACACATCTGCCAAAACTAGCTGCGGGATGTGAATTGCAACGCATGAAAGGTTGGTTTCAACTGTAATGTTTTGTGCATTCTCACATGATTGCATTTTAGCTGTTTTTACTCATTGGGAGGACATGTTTTGCCATCTATGCTGCACTTTGTAAAACAGCTCAAAACTAAAAGAATGTGAACGCTTCACAACATATTTCTGATAAACTAGCTTCAGGAATTGAAATGAAACTAAGGCGTAAGAAAATTCAGGTTCTAGCCTTTATTTTTTGACAGAAAAAAAGACATAAATGAACTTGAACCCGTAGAAAAATCAAGAAATACACAACATAACATGATGCATCACTTTGTATCCCCCAGAAAAATAAATAACTCTTATAAGTAACTCTTTTTTCCCCACTTTTGTGTTTTTGTCCTTTGTCCTTTTCCTGTTTCCTTCCTTCGGCGCCCCTGCCTCCTATTTATTTGTGTTCATCCACCTCCCTAATATCCCCCCGCAGCCATGTTTGGGGACTCTACAGGGAAGGAAGCAATCTTAGATTTATTTTTCCTCCAATTTCCAATTTGAGGGACCCCTGCCGCCAGCGGCGATTCTTTGAAAAGTAGGATCGAGTGAGTCGTCCAGTTAAATTAAATTGCGCCTTGGAAAAAAGGCAAACAATTCTGTGACCCGCTATGTTCGTAAATAGAGTAACACAGGTATTATATGTGTTTTTATTTTGTACACATTGGGCAAAAAATCACTTACAGCACTATAGATTTACTCAATTGCCGTTGAATAAAAGTAAAAAACAACAACTTTTCGATGGGCTAGCTCTGAACAGCAGGTGCAACATGGGGACAGGAAAAGGGGGCGGGGGTTTTGTGCAATAGGATGCAACCCATGCATCTATTCTATTGAGAGGGAAACAGTAGGAGCAGGTGGGTTCTCGGTATGGCAAGCCAGTTGTAATTGGAAGGCTTCTGGTGCAGCTATTGAAGCAAGATGGAGGCTGCCACGTGGTGACACTTGCTGTACAATCTGCCTATTAAGCAAAATACACACATTAAATATGAGGAAACAACATAACCGGAAGTGTAAAGCCACAAAGGTATATCAACTGGTAATCAACATAACAACGTTCAGAATACAGACGCCTCTGTATCCACGGTAACCGAACGCAACGAATGGGCTCCCCATTGCCGAAGCTTTTGTTCTGAAGTGCGTCCCTTGGAGATTTGCACGCATGCAGCTCTAATCCTATGCTTGGAGCTTTTTCATTTAAATTACCAATTACAGGGATAAGAAGACTGAGAGAAATGAAAACCACCGTGGGGAGAAAGGTGGGGGCTCCAGTGTAAATTCAATGACAGATGGAAGTGCAAAAAATAAAACAGAAGAATCTGAAAGGTACTGCTCTGTGGGATGTTTCATTCAGACCAAAATAATTGAAGATTTGTAAGCTTCTGTCAAGCTCACTCTGACAGCACAAACCATTTTTATTAATTTTCTGGGGCATAACATCCACAATGGAAGACGAATATAATCAAAATTTGCGCAGACTAAAAATGTCGGCTTCATTGGAAGGTGTGGCTATGCATGCTGTAAATATGGAAGGATAGATTACATAAAACTAAATAATGTAGCATTAAATAATACTGGAAATATTTACATGCTCCAATACAGAATCCCCCCCCAAAAACTTAAAATCGGAGTAAACACAAAGATTTACCTAAGTTTTTTTGCAAATTGATGTGGTTCTAAAAGCCCTCCCCTTACCTTTTTTTTTTTTTTATCATTTAATCTCCTTGGTAACAAAGGCAGATCGGCTTTAAAGGGTGTGGTGATCAAAGAACAGCAACATGGTTGGCCGATAGTGACAATATTGTAAACAATTCATACAGTGAAAATAACGAACTGACATCCTATGCAATCTCCTTTGCTGGTGTCCAATATTAAAAACACAATACACTTGTCATTGATCTTGCCACTTATACACATTTACAGTATTTCTACTTTTATGTAAAAGAAGTGAGTACTTCACCTGCCTAACTTTTGTATTTTTGTTTGCAACACTATTTGTAATGTGAAGTGTCGCTGTCTTGGACTTCTTGAACAATATTACGTATTACTTGTGTTGATTTTTTTGTTTATTGATGTTGAATATGTTATGTGTATTGTAACACAATGCAACTTGTGTTGCAGCCTAGCAATCCTGAAAGGGGGTTAAACCCCATCTCAAAGTTTCTTATTTTATTCATGCTGAGGTTTTTGAGTCTTCTCTTGCCCGCATGCTGGTTTTAGATCAGGAAACGGTGTAAATGTGGCATGTACAATCCCCTTGAAATATTTTGTGATTAAGGACTATACAAGACTTGACTTACTGACACCAGAGAGCAGTACCAGCCTAAACAGCATTTAAAAAAAAATACCAAATAATAATCTGAATTATTTGAACACTTAATATATTTATATTTATAAAAATATTGGGTTAGATTCCCCTTTTACATAGCCCCTACATGAGAAACTTAACATCACCAACCAAAGATCTATGTACATCACGCACTGACGATTTGTGTGTAGGTCTCTGTGCTTAATGTTGTGCGTTTAGCATGATTTATTGCCCTTGAGTGTTTTTCATAAGTAATGTTGTGCCTGGAGAGAACAGTACAGAATATTACAGCGCAAAGCTATATATCAACCCTGCAGACATACAAGTGATAACAACTTAGCGTGAATGTTCAAATGATAAGATTTAAAACGGGCGGCGGCTCTGCAGCATTTTGGTTCTTTTATGTTGCATTTTTTGTGTATGGTGCTTGTCATGAGTAATGTTCGACTTCAGGAAGATTTATGGATGACCATTTTGGTGCTTTTGTATTTCTTTGCAGATTTACAGCAAATAACTACCGAGCAAAAATCAATGTCTCACCGTCCTTTCACACATGGTTTGATGGGAATTTACAGTGTATATTGAAAATATATCAAATCTGTTTCCACAGTATATTTAAATGTTACTGACAAAACTGAACCCAAGCCAGCCTTTGTGAACTCACCTGTTGGTGTCCAAATTACGTTAAGTAGTAGTTATGTCGATTAAAACCACAGGATTTTTGAGCTGCTTCTTTTTCCCTGCTGTCAAGAGTTAACGTTTTCACTTTTAAATTAATCTCTGTAACTGTTCTGATGCTAAAATAACAGCAGTTTTAAAGTTTTAACTCTAAAGTTAAATCTTTATTAGTTGAGTCAAACACCTTTAAAGCTTTAATTAAAGCTTAACTGCATTAACGCAGGTAAGATTTAAACCAGCTTTAACTCAAAATTAAAAGCACCTTCAAAGCTGTATGGTTTGCGCAGAATCTATGCTTTGATTTTAAAGCCTTGACTTCTCAGTTAAATATTTATTTCACACTGAAGTTAAAACAATTTTAAGGCTTTAACTTTTGAGTTAAGGCTTTAATAATTGCGTTGGAGCACCTTCAAAGCTTTAACAAGAGTTAAAGCGGTGTTAACTAACATTTAAATCTCATTTAATACAATATTTATAGCATCTTTAAAACTCTAAAGTTTGAGGTCAAAAAGCTCCTTTGCTTTACTTTAAAAGCTATAACTCACGAGTTAAACATTTAACTGCTTTGACTAAAAAGTCAGAGCAGTTCAAATGTTTTAACAGGAGGCTCAGCTATCTTGCTGCTACTGGTACCCCAAAACTTAAAAAAATTGAGGGTAAGACAACAGGAAGATAAATAACTGTTTGGTCACTGAGTTTCCAAAGTTTGTATTCTTCCTTACACAACGTCCCTTTAAAGCCATATACCTCAACTCACGAGTTAAAGTAGTTTTAAATATTTCGCTAATGTATTGAATGAACATTTAAAATTTAACTCGATAGCTAAAAATGCCATATGCTTTTAAGAGTGCAAGCTGACAGTAGTAATAAGAAACTTGTGAAGAATAGAGGTTGTCCATGATTGATCTCCGCATTCAAATTCTCACCAATGCGACCGCAAAAAGTAAAAATGTCATAACAGCTTAATTTCTACTCAGCTCAAACTTTTGACAGCTTTCCCCTAACAGAATGATCACTTCCATTGGAGCATCACAGTTTGTTCCCCTCCGGTCAGTGGACTATGAAATATTGTGGACGTCGGAGTTTCCTTGCCACGGCAAGATGACAAAGGAATCAATAAAATGAAGAATGGATAGCAGAGCCAAGGATAAGGTTCTTCAGATGGATAGATAGCTCGGGCCTTTGTCTCATTTATCAAGAGTTGTTGCAAGGACAACCACAGCCAAAGAATGTGGACATGATTGAAACAGCTGTAAAGCTCTTTGGTTAACCTGTGACTTTTAAAGAAAAGAGCTGAACCCTTTTCACTGTAAACTATTGAAATATTGATCAGGTGAAACCAAAGTGATAAATAAAGAGGATGAGTAAGAGTTAACGTTCCATTGTCTAGAACCTACATGATGTCCAATTTTCTTTCAGCATTGTCACCAATATTTTGCTCTCTTTTGTTGTTTTTTGTAATGAAGCACTGGGCAAACTTTTTCAGTCTCAAATCCAATGTGTTGGCAATACATAAGGAAAAAGAACATGTAGGTTCATCCAATTAATTTTCCTTATGTTCAACTGAATATGCATGCAGCCATTTACATAATATGTTTCATCGTATTTGCTCTCTTTTGTTGTTTATGTAATGAAGGACTAGGCAAACTTTTTCAGTCTCAAATCCAATGTGTTGGCAATACATAAAGAAAAAGAACATGTAGGTTCATCCAATTAGTTGTCTTTATTTTCAACTGAATATGCATGCAGCCATTTACATAATATGTCTCATCTTATATTTGTTTATAACTGTAGAATTTCATCGGGTTTTGAGAAATGTAGAATAAGTTTAAAGTGCTTTGTAAGCACCAAATGTGCATTGGGAAAAACTCAACATGCAATAAGGGTTGGTCAACAATATTTTTTGCTGCATGATATTGGATAAAATGATTTGAATAGAAAAACATATAAAAAAATATTTAGAAAGCATTTGCACATTAGCCTTTAGTGCAGTCCACAGGAAAGGACACCAGGTACAAGAGTAGTACAACATTTTAACTTGTAGTTATTTTGTTCTCATTTTTTATATAATACATGCTTACCAATTTTGTTTTGCGGGCCGGATTAAAAAAACCTGACGGGCCGTAGTTTGCCTATCTTTTGTGCGAAAGCAATAGCTCCTTTAACGGTGTTCACTCAAAGCAAAATGGAGCAAATTTATTTTGGTCGTGAAATCATAACCATAAAGGTTTATTGTAAGATTTATTTACTCCTACCATCTAGTAGTTGATTTACCCTGGTTTCACTCATGTTAGCTGGTGCTCACTAAGCATGCAGTTTTATCCAGTAAAGTCAATGACTAGAGGCCTATACCTATAAAAGGGACACTTTTTCTTATTTGACTACTATACGTCCCTGTGGGGCAAGGGTCTCAAACACAATTAACATGGGAGCCACTGAAGCTACGGTCTGGGTGAGGTTTGGCAGCAGAAAAAGTTCTGATAAAAACATCCCACTGTTCTCAAATACATTTTTTAAATTCCCTTTATTAAATATGATTTGAAAAAACATTGAGAATCAAAATCAATCAATCCTTTATCCTCTAGTGTTGCACTTAAAGGGGGAGTGTGTAGGTTTCAGTGGAACCTAATGGCAAAAACATGTAATTCCTTGAAGAAAGAATGGATTTACCCCTCCTAATGTTAATAGACATATTTGTTTTTTTTTTACAGTTTCCATGCAAATGGAAATACAAACATTATAGTCTGTTCTACTTTTTGGTCCAATCTCGGAAAAAACAAGTACAAAAATATGTATTGTGGGGATTTTTTTCTGGGTTTTAACAACAAAGTGTTGGGTCATTTTGACCCAAGGACAACAGGGAGATTAAATACTCTGCAAAAGCCTATGAAATATCATAAAATTGTGGATAATTTTATAAAGTTGTAGAAATAATCTGTTTAACATACCACGGGCATCACCTAGAGGAAGCTGTCATATTTGTGCGCAATCTTGTTTCTCTGATTGGCCGAAAAAAACAAAAAAGGCTCGTAAAGGCACGGCGAAAAAATGAGACGTAAATTGACCATTTTTTGTTACTTTGAGTCTCAAGTCAAGTCAAGTCATGTTTATTTGAAAACCCAGAATCACAAGGAGTCTCAAAGGGCTGCACAGACCACAGATTATTGCAAATCATAGACTATAACACCATCCCCTGATCTAAAACCTACACGAGGGCAAGGAAAAACTTAAAAACCTTAATGGTTTGTATTCTTCCTTACGCGTTTTAACACTCGCTCTGGCTCCCTGAGATAATACAGCAATATGAAGTTGTCAAATAATACACACTGTCCAATTAATTTTCACATTAAGGCGAGGACCTCAAACTATTACCGCGAGGGCGTCCTCTGCCCCCAAGATGCGAGTTTGAGACCCCTACTGTAGTGTGTAGTGAAACAGAAAATGAGTGCCACAGACCACAAGGAATAATACAAACTTCTTAAATTCAAAATGACCAAGCGGCACATTTTTTCTTCTCATTTGTTTGACCGGACTTTCAAAAGGATTTTGGGGATACCCATGACAGCAAGATGGCGGACAATCATGTCGGCCCCCTCTGGGGAAGCTCCATGTAATGTGAAATAAACGCACATTGCTAGACCTACAAGTATTTTAAAATATAGATTACTATTATTCATATATCATATTATTATTATTATCATCATCATTAGTAGTAATAGTAGTAGTACTCATATTAATAATTTAATACACACAGTCCCTAGTGTTAGCATTTTGTTTTGGTTTTCGCATCCTTTAAAACGCATCCGTGTATTGTCAACTGCAAACTCATAGACCAAAAATACAATACAAGATTACAATACAAGTCAATGCATACCTTCAGTGTAAATTATTTCTTTGCTCTGACACTAATAATCCCTGGACAAGCCCTGAGCCATATTTTTGTTTTTCTCTCTCCTGGTAATGAGCTGTGAACTGTTATCATTCATTAGAGGAAGCCTGATTATTTAGATGGTATTCTGCACACGCTCACAGAGAGCTCCCTCAAGGTGACCTTTTCATGTCGCCATAGAAACTGTCTGGCTCTACGCAGAGATGCTTACTCTGTACTGTACACAGAGACAGGGAGAGAGGAAAACAGGCAGGAAGGTGGGCAGTCAGGCAGAGACGAGAGGAAATGAGCTGTTCTTCTCATCTTGCACAAACAGTCAAACCGTGGGCTGTAGTGAGACAAAATACTCATAAACCGAGTGAATATATTCCATTGAAATGAACTAAAAGTGTTCAGTGGCAGGCAAAATTTGATACCAAACATTTCCAGTGTCTCCTTAACCCTCCTTTTGTCTTAGAGTCAAAATGAACTGGATTGATAAAAAAATCCCCTAAATTATACTATTTTAACTTATAATTGCATAACTTTCCTAGATACGCCAAAACAATAGATAACATGAAAGATTTTATTCACATTTCCTGGTAATCCAGAGGTGGGACACTATTTGGATACGCGGGCCGATCCTTGAGACCTATCCAATTGTTTAATTTATACATGAACATACATGCAGACATTTAGAATACCTGTTATCTTTCTTTATAGTTGTTTTAAAATAGATCAGTTTGAAACTGAAAGCAAAAGAAGAAAAATGTAGAACCCTGTCTAAGCACTAAATTGTATATATTGTTTTGTAGTATTACTGAAGTTGTATTATTATTTTTTTGTACTATTTCTGCAGTCGGATATCTGCAGTATTTCTGTCGTATTAATATATTATTCCTGTAGTTTTTTTGGTGTTTTTTTTTTTTTTTTTTTTGCAAAATTGTTGTTGCATTTCTGTAGTAGTGTCTGTAGCATTTCGGTCATTTTTTTTTTTTTTAGTACTTCTGAAGTATTTTTGTTGTATTTATATCGTAAAATGTGTGTTGTATACCAGTACAGTATTGCTCTATTATAGTATTACCGTAGTGGTCTTTTTGTAGTATTTTTGTGAAAACCTTCTTGAAATTTTTATAAGAGTATTTTTGTAGTATTCCTGTCGTACTTTTGTAGTATGTATTTAGTATTTTTGTTGTATTTCTGTTGCAATATTTCTGTCGCAATATTTTTTTTAAATATAGTATTTCTATAGTTGTATTTTTTTAGTATTTCTACAGTATTTTTATTTTCAAAATGAAATCAAAATACTAAATGAGAACTTTTATATTAAGCTCTAAATTTGAAATTCCATTTTGCATTAATATTGTAGTATTTTTGTAGTATTTGTGTTGTATTTTTTTTTTTTTGTATACACACATAAATATACTGTTATATAGGATCTTTTGTCGTAACATGATGACCATTTTCGTTTTGTAGGCTGGATTAAAAAGCCTAAAGGGCAACATGTGGCCCATGGACCGTAGTTTGCCCACCACCGATGAAAGCTGGGGAAAAAAATTACAATTATGTTAATTGTCATATTTTTCTTTTGCATTGCACTGTTTTGCATTGTCTATAATTGTTCACTGGAGGGGGTAAATACATGTTAGTGAAGAGGGAGAACTAAAACAATGGTATTATGGTGAATGACAAGTTTTTCTTCAAGCAATATGAAATATTGTGTTTTGAATTCAATTTGTATTATTTGGGTTCAGTGTCGATGGGTCTTTATGACCCGGAGAACAGAGGGTATACACAAAAATGAGGACAACCTGACAGTTTAAAACAATTGGGAAGAATTGAAATTATACTCTCACAATACTATAATAAATAATTCAATAAAGTCCAATAAAATGAGTATAGGAATAATTAACTGTTCTAAAGAAAGTCAATTGTTTTCGGACAATATTAATAATATCAATTAAAATCCATTCATTTGTTTGTTTTTCAGCTGTGTATCCACACTCAGGTCCAACCTTTCACTCACACATTCATTTCTGGAGACAATTTAACTCACAAATCAAAATGCCAAGCATGTTATTGGTGCGTGAGAGGAAACCTAAGTTCTGGGAGAAAAGCCACATGGGCAGGGTAGAATATGCAAACTCCACACAAGGAATCATGTTGGTAAAATTCAACCCAGGTACTCTGAAAACTGTGAGGCAAACATGCTAGATAGTCCTCAACCGTTTCGCCCCCAATAAAAATTATACTGCTATTTTATTTTAATAAAATATATTATTAACTACTATTATTTAAAGAAATTACGATAGTCTTTTTTATCTGTATATATGTTTTAATTTGATGGTTTATTAGACATTTATTTATATATTGTTTGCACCAATGAATAAATTGAATATATGTCATATACTTAGGTACTACGTGATTTATTTATGTGTTCAATTATTTATAGATAGATAGATAGATGGATAGATAGATAGATAGATACTTTATTCATCCCCGAAGGGAAATTCACATTTCCAGCAGCATCCCTGAGCTGAGAGCAGAGCAATACAATAATAAAGCAAAAAGAATACAATATACAAATACCCAGTGTCACGTGCAAATGCCCACTGTAGCGTTTTGTATAAAATATCCAAACAGTGCTACACAGAATACATATTGCAATAAAATTCGGTAATATGCAATGATGTAGGGGGTGTGGTTTAATGTGGGCTTTTACTCTGCCGGTTAGAGTTAAAGAGCCTCATGGCATGAGGAAGAAAAGACCTCTTCAGTCTGTCCGTGGAACAAGACAGTGACAGCAGTCTGTCGCTGAAACTGCTCTTCTGTCTGGAGATAATGCTGTGTAGTGGATGCGATGGATTGTCCATGATTGACCGCAGCTTTTCCAGTGCCCGTTTCTCAGCTACTGTTGTCAGGCTGTCCAGCTCTTTGCCCACAACAGAGCTCGCTTTCCTAGCCAGTTTATTGAGACGAGAGGCATCCTTCTTCTTGACGCTGCCTCCCCAACACGCTGCCGCATAGAAGAGGGCGCTTGCCACAACTGTCTCATAGAATATTTTCAGGAGCTTTTGGCAGATTTTGAAGGAGGCCAGCCTTCTGAGGAAGTAAAGTCGCTTTGCCCTTTCCTACAGAGAGCTTCTGTGTTGGCAGTCCAGTCCAGTTTGTTGTCCAGCTGCACACCCAGATTTATATGGCATATATGTTGTTGTGATTTTGCGGTGGACCCAAATGCAGGAAGCAGGAAAAGGAAAGGTTTTCAAAAACAGATGGCATTTAATAACAAAATCATCAACAAGGTAATAAAAAACGGTCAAAAACAACAATAAAACTGACAGAACCAGAAACAAAAAAACAATCTTTAGAAAGTAGGGTTGACTCGTAAAAATGTGATGATTGAAAACGAAAGTGGAAAATGAAAGTAAGACATGAAAATCACACTTTATTTTTTAAACACACACACCCATACATGGGCTTTTTTTCTTTGGATTTATTCCTCTTTTTTTGCAACAAAACTCTAGCATAAATACGATTTTTTTCAAAGTACCGTATTTTCCGCACTATAAGGCGCACCGGGTTATAGGGCGCACCCCCAAAAAATAGTTTTCAGTCCTATATTTTCCATACATAAGGCGCACCGGATTATGAGGCGCTACAATGGGAACGTCGACAAAACAGTCGGATAGTTCAGTCAAACTTATTCCCCCCTTAACATTCCCAAAGCTTGCAAAGAAGCAAATACGCGTCTCAGACATGTACGGAAACAGTGTCTGTATGATGTCACCAATCAATCAAATGCATCGTTCCAAATATCATTCGGAAGGTTAAAGTCTTGGGATTCAAGAAATGCCAAACATTTCTTACTTTCCATTTTATTTTTTTGCTGGCACCTGTGTGGACAGCAAACTAAAAATTTTATTGTGCAGGGAAACGGGGTTCTTTACTGTGCATATGACAATTAACACTTTGAATTGAATTTAGTTTGAAAATAGACTTGTCACAGAAACATCAAGATCATTCTAAAATAAGATACTGGAAATATATAAAGCCGTATAGCTCACTTAAGTTCTCTTGCAGCCAACACGTTCAATAATGATACGTAACCATGGTCTTCTTACAACCGTGAGTGTAGTAAATCCAAGAGAGTAAAATATTTACAAATACAGAATAGTAAAAAATGTTTTCTCTATGCCGTAGTGCAACCCAACGTGTGATTCACATTTATCTTTTTCGGCCAGTTGCAGGCTTTGTTTCGCCCCTTTAGCCTATGCGAGCCTGTAAATGATAAAAATGATCCGGCCACTTTACCTCCCAATAATTTTAGCCAATAGTGACTGATTCAAACGATGATTGAAACATTGGTTAGGAAATGAAACGGCGGTATATAAATCCCAGCATACACCGCGGACTACTTCACCTTCGGGGGAAAATGTAGTCGGCGGCTGCTTGCCTTAGTTGCAAGACTTTGCGACTTAATATTGATCCATATATAAGGCGGACTGTATTATAAGGCGCATGGTCAGCTTTGCAAAAAACGAAAGGCTTTTTGGTGCGCCTTATTGTGCGGAAAATACGGTATGTTCCTTTATTTCAATTTGATGAGTCACTTACCTTAACTGAGATAAGGGAGGCCCGTAGCTTGTTTATTTGTGTTCCTCAATTCCTTTGAGGCCCCTCTAGATGAGTCATCGCTGCATGTGCTCTTTGTAGCCCAGAGATTTGCTCCCTTTCTTCGATGTCCCAGATTGTGGAAGACCTCGCTGACCCTGTAAAACTAAAATCCTATTAAACCCTTCTATCGGATTATTGTATACATAATAAATGCTGAAAACTATATTTATTTAATTGGAATCTAATTAGGTATTTACTGATTGAGCCAGTAGACAGTGCAAATGGTTTCCAACCAGAATTAATTCAACATAGCCTCATATTGTCTCTAGCATTTATCACGAAGGAAGCAATACTCTAAAGATTTTTTTTTAAATTTTAGGTTTGAATGAGGCAGCACGGCGGCGCAGTGGTTAGTGCATGTGTGGCACAGTTCATGTCTTGGGAACCTCCTGCGTGGGTTCAAATCCAGCTCCAGACTTCCTGTGAGGAGTTTGTATGTTCTCCCCGTGCTTGCGTGGGTTTCCTCCGGGCACTCCGGATTCCTCCCACATTCCAAAAACATGCATTTCAGGTGAATTGGCCGGTCAAAATTGTCCCTAGGTGTGAATGAGCGAGTGAGTTGTCTGTCCCCGTGTGCCCTGCGATCAAAAACTTGTTTCTTTTTTCTTCTATAGTGAAAAGAGTTGTAAACCTGTTCTATGCTGTCATCAAGCTATGTCTTATACTTGGAAAGCTTGCATTTAAAATGTTAATGTGCGGTTATTTAATTGAATCGTCTTTATTGTCATAGATACATAGATATATTTTATATGGACATAGGGAGTACTAATTTAGTTAAATCTAAGACCACGTTGGGAGTAGTGCGTTACAAAGGAAAGGTTTCCTGGAACACAATAACTTTTCTTGGTAACAAGTTATGTTAGGCGTTATTAACAATATTTTGCAACTCAACTGCCATTACAACATAGTGTGTTACTTCACAACTAAATCAAATCAGATTAAGATTTAAAATGTATTTTTTCTTTGACAGTTCCTCAGTCGCTCTTGAAGTAACACAATACTTAGTCACCTGTCTTGTCATCTCTCTCTGCCTCTCTAGTGTCAGTGATTAAAATTACGATAGACAGTAATAGTATTAAAATGAAAAAGAAAACAATATTTAGCGGGCATGTTTATATTTACCTAGAAAATACAACTTAATACAGTTACGTTGGCGCCAATGTTCCCTGTAATTTTCCACGGGTCTGAGCGTTCACACAAAGTCGGTGAGCAACGCTTGAAACAACAGTGAGCAACGGCAATCCCAAGTGTGGCAACTAATCCATTATCAAACATGTGCAAAACTTGACATCATGTTACATTTTGCTGAGTTTCCTGCAATGCAAAATTATTTTTCACTTTTGAATGAATTAATTAATGTATTGTTGCACAGGTTCTAGGTCCTAAAAACGTCATTTGTTTTTACAATACTTTCACGAGATTTCCATTTTTTTTCCTGGTATCTTTTGTTGCATAATACTAACATTTTTGGGGGCTTATTTTTTGGTTGCACGATACACAACTGTTTTTAATCACATTTTTAGTGGAAGTACAATGTTGGCAACAAGATTGACTTGGTATAATAGGAAATTATTTGAATGCAACACAAACTTTTTCTTCTTTTTTTCCTGTTTTTTTCTAATTGTTTTCAATTCTTTTAAAACAATTTCATTGTGTTTATTTTTTCCTAGCTGTTACTTTTTACTTTTTGTTCTTTATTTACTTTTTTCCTTTGTTTCTTTCTTTTCTATTTTTCTGGCTTTTTTCTGAATTTTTCCTACTTTTTCTCTTCCTTTCGTTTCTTTTTTTCTCAGCTTATCATTACTTTTTCGTTTTAGTATTTTTTTTCTTTTTTATTCTATTCCCCTTTACTTTAAGTCATTTTGTGCATAATTTTACATAATATTTGGTCAAATAGGGATGAAAGAAGCAAAAACAACCTGAAGAGCTGTTTAGGACCTGAAAGAGTCGGTTCCTTTTAGTGAGCCGAGCCGAAGAAGCCGGTTCTCGAAAAACAAGCTGAATTTACAACTATAAAATAATTAAATCAGGGGGACAGTTTACATATCTGCATATTTGGTTGTGCGACACCAGAAGTGAATGGTGGGCAATGCTTGAACAGGAACAACAAAATCAATTGGGCAAATGTGAGCACATAATTTATGGTAAAACAGTGCTGGATTTAAGTATTTTTGTTTGTAAAGGTATTTTGCAATACACCATCCAAAAAGAGAACTTCTTGAACACCACCCAAAAATGGAGAAGGAAATATTTGAGCAAGTTGAAGACATAAGACAAATTGGATATCGAGTGTGTTTATTTGCAAATTAAAAATGCACAAGCCAAGAAATATGAAGGCTTCACTGCTGCCACAGGTTGGTGTACACGTTTTCTTTTATTTATTTTATTATGTGGCTATCATTAAGCAGTTTTAGGGGGCTAGCTTCAATGTGATTATATGTGGTAATTTTTAAATAATGGGTAATGCCATTTATTTTAAAATGAATAATCTAATTACTGTAACTTCCGTATTTTACGCACTATAAGGCGTACCTAAAAGCCTTTAACTTTTTCAAAAGCTGACCATGCGTTCATCAATATTACGTGGCAACGGGTCTCGCAACAGCTGTTCAATTCGGACGCCGAAAAAGATCTCGAGAGATTCTAGATGCAGAACTGAAAAAGACAGCTTTGTTTCTGTTGTGTGTTTACAGCTTAAAGTTTACAGTTATTATGCTATTGCTTCAGAGTTAATAGCGCTGCACTATTACAAGTGTTACTTTATTGTGATTGCACTACCATTTAATTTAACGTAACAGTATCAGACTGCTTTTCCGTTTATACTGAATGGAGGAAAAAATAAATGTTGATTTAAAAAATAAGCAAAAAGTACATGGACTTTCATATGAAGGAGCATTTTTGTAAATACCCTTGGGTCAAATTATGTATATTTATTTTACATAACATGAGGCTCACCTACACGGGTTAATAGTTTGCCATCTTCATGTTATGGGGACCTACAAACCCTGTGAAAGATTGGCTAAAAAGAATGAAAATAACAATGTTTCGGTTTGATCAAGTTGAGTCTCAGTAGTTTGTATTGTTCTTTGTCCGTTGTAGCACTCGTGTTCAGGTGCACTGCACAATACAGTGATATGTAGTGGTCAAATAGATAGATAGATAGATAGATAGATAGATAGATAGATAGATAGATAGATAGATAGATAGATAGATAGATAGATAGATAGATAGATAGATAGATAGATAGATAGATAGATAGATAGATAGATAGATAGATAGATAGATAGATAGATAGATAGATAGATAGATAGATAGATAGATAGATAGATAGATAGATAGATACTTTATTCATCCCCGAAGGGAAATTCACATTTCCAGCGGCATCCCTGAGCTGAGAACAAAACAATAATAAAGCAAAAAGAATACAATATACCAATACCCAGTGTGACGTGCAAATGCCCACTGTAGCGTGTTATATAGAATAACTAAATAGTGCTACACAGAATACATATTGCAATAAGATTCGGTAATATGCAATTTAGGTGGTGTGGTTTACTGTGGGCTTTTACTCTGCCGGGTAGAGTTAAAGAGCCTCATGGCATGAGGAAGAAAAGATCTCTTCAGTCTGTCCGTAGTACAAGACAGTGACAGCAGTCTGTCGCTGAAACTGCTCTTCTGTCTGGAGATAATGCTGTGTAGTGGATGCGATGGATTGTCCATGATTGACTGCAGCTTTTCCATTGCCCGTCTCTCAGCTACTGTTGTTAGGCTGTCCAGCTCTTTGCCCACAACAGAGCTCGCTTTCCTAGCCAGTTTATTGAGACGAGAGGCATCCTTCTTCTTGACGCTGCCTCCCCAACACGCTGTCGCATAGAAGAGGGCGCTTGCCACAACTGTCTTATCGAATATTTTCAGGAGCTTTTTGCAGATTTTGAAGGAGGCCAGCCTTCTGAGGAAGTAAAGTCGGCTTTGCCCTTTCCTAAATAGAGCTTCTGTGTTGGCAGTCCAGTCCAGTTTGTTGTCCAGCTGCACACCCAGGTATTTGTAGGTCTGGACAAATTCTACACCTTCTCCTTTGATGGTTACAGGAACCGGGTGAGTTCTGGTTCCCCTGAAGTCCACCACCATCTCCCTGGTCTTGGTGGTGTTCAGGTGCAGGTGGTTTGCGTCGCTCCATCGGACAAAGTCCTGAATCAATTTCCTGTGCTCCTCCTCCTGCCCATTTCTGATACATCCCACGATCGCAGTGTCATGGGCAAACTTTTGCACATGGCAGGACTCAGAGTTTTACTTAAAGTCCGATGTATATAGAGTGAATAGGAACGGAGAGAGCACGGTCCCCTGCGGAGATCCTGTGCTGCTAACCACAGTGTCCGATGTACAGCCCCCCTGTTTCACATTCTGGGGTCTGCCTGTCAGGTAGTCAGTAATCCATTCTACAAGGTGTGAGCTAACTCCCATCTCTGTCAGTTTCCTACTCAGTAGCAGAGGCTGTATGGTATTGAAGGCACTGGAGAAGTCCAAAAATGTAATCCTCACAGCCCCCTTAGCCCTATCCAGGTGAGAGAGGGATCGGTGTAACATGTATACTATAGTATCCTCGACTCCCACTTTCTCCTGGTAAGAAAATTGCAGTGGGTCGATGGCGTGACGGACCTGTAGCCTCAGGTGGTGCAGCAGCAACCGCAAATATTACACAGTGTCCCTTTAAATTATTATTTTCTAATGGCACTCACTTTTCATGGCTCTACAAATTCCTTCTGAGGTTACCATTTCTTCTTTAATCAAGTCAAAGAAGCTCCTGGAGTGGTTGTAGAAATTCTTGGAATGTTGGAAGGGGGAAAAAAAGAATCAATACTGTTGACTAAATGAGAAAACAAATTAACTACTGCTCTAGGGAAGAAAAAACTGCCGTGGGAGTCATACATTAAGCCAGTGACAGCTAAAAAGGTTCAATAAGAATAGCAATTAAGGTGATTACGCGGGAGTCAAAATTCAAAACTCCAGTATTCAAATTTAATTGAATTTCATTGAATTTATTTAATTTAATTGGTCTATCTATCTATTTATCTATCTATCTATCTATCTATCTATCTATCTATCTATCTATCTATCTATCTATCTATCTATCTATCTATCTATCTATCTATCTATCTATCTATCTATCTATCTATCCACCCACCCACCTACCTACCTACCTACCTACATATCCATCCATCTATCTATCTATCTATCTATCTATCTATCTATCTATCTATCTATCTATCTATCTATCTATCTATCTATCTATCTATCTATCTATCTATCTATCTATCTATCTATCTATCTATCTATCTATCTATCTATCTATCTATCTATCTATCTATCTATCTATCTATCTATCTATCTATCTATCTATCTATCTATCTATCTATCTATCTATCTATCTATCTATCTATTTCATACATCTTGTTTTGTTTTGTTGAATTTTGAATGAATACCGGTCCTGACCAGCCATTGCCTGGTCATTTATATTTGGCTCTGAATCATGATGTTGTCAAGGAGTTGGCACATGCGCAGAAAACTCTGAATCATCCAGAGAGGAACAAAACAGGGGCAAGAGAGAGGAAGGGAGAAAGAGATTGAGTGTAATTGAGTGAGAGAGAGAGAGAGAGAGAGAGAGAGAGAGAGAGATAAAGAGGGAAACAGAGAGAGAGAGAGAGAGAGAAAGAGAGAGAGAGAGACTTTAGAGCGATGGGAGCAGGCTAAGCAAGCAGCAGCGTGTCATCGCGCTCCGAGCTGCTCATGAAAGGTAAATTTCTTCTTTTTCTTTTTTAAAATGCGAAATTTTGAAGCAACTTGACCATTGCACGGCTATTGTAGTCCTTTACGACGAATGAAGAATGTGCTTCGGTAAATACGCACACGCGCAGATACCCGTCCTGTGGTGCACATCTGGTTTGTGCGTACCAGTCGATAGAAACATCTTTTTTTAAATATACATTTTCACTTTGTTACATGAATTGATTACGTATTGCTATAACATGAATATATATATATATATAACATGAAATAAAGGTTAACAGAAGAAAACTAAAAAGATGTCCAGTACGTATAATTCGCTCGAAAGGAAGGCGGTCTTCACCAGCTTTGAATTCATCGAACAATGTTACGTCAAATCAGTGGTTCTGCAATACATTATAAGCGTATTGTGTGTGAGTGCGCATGTATCAGAGGGGTTGCGGGGACGCACTTACGTCACGTATTACGTAGAATACGTACGTGTGTGCTTACGTGCTGGGGCAATTGCGATTAGCACCAAGGACAGCTCTCTGGCAACGCTGAAGCCAGCGATGGCGACAAAGCCAACACGTACAATAATTCCCTTATTAAAAATGTTAAAACGTCATATTGCCAGACATAACGAGATTGTGAATATGCTTGATTGCTGTTAAGATTGTCGAGAAGGGTTGTTCAAACCTCACATTTTTTGTTTGCTGTTATTAGTGTCAATAAATTTGTTCAAACCCAAAAAGTTAAAAATGTCAGAAAAAATGTTAAAACGTCATATTGCCAGACATAACGAAATTGTGAATATGCTTGATTGCTGTTAAGATTGATTGCTGTTAAGATTGTCGAGAAGGGTTGTTAAAACCTCACATTGTTTGTTTGCTGTTATCAGTGTCAATAAATTTGTTCAAACCAAAAAATAAACACTCCTCTTGTGTTAGGGTCCCAGGGTCGGTAAGGTTACTTTAAAAAAAGTAATCCGACACAGTTACTAGTTACCTGTTGAGAAATGTAATCAGTAACGCAATCTAAGTACCATAATATTCCAGTATTGTAACTTGATTCCTTTCAAATACTTTTGAACCGCTTTAATACCAACTATGCTGAATAAACTACATTTAAATTCAAATGCTATTTTTTTAAGATAAATAAGGAAACCCAGATCAGGTAGTTGCTTGTAGTCCAACAAAAAATAAGTTCACATTTTAACCATGTTTTATAGTGTATCGAGCGAAAGTAAATCTGTTTTTTCACGTTTCACATTAAGAATGTGATTTTGTTTTAAACACACCAAGTTTTTACTTTCTAACTTTCAAACAAACTGGGATGTCTTGTCATCTCTCTCTGCCTCTCTAGTGTCAGTGATTAAAATTACGATAGACGGTAATAGTATTACAATGAAAGAGAAAACAATATTTAGCAGATGTGTTTTAATACCCGGAAGTAATGGTCAGGTAACAAAGGAACCTTTTATTGTTATATAATTAGTATGAGGTAAATTTTAACATTATTCAAAAGTTGAAATTAAGAGGTATAATGATTAAGAAAAGGCCCAAAGATCCACAACAAAAACAGGGAAAAAGGCAAACATTTCATGGAAAAGGAAGCCTAAAAAGGTAACCAAGAGATGAGAAAACAAATTGGATGATAAATTAAAGCGTGGGCCATTCAGCTTATAACAAACACAAAAGGGGTGTTGAATTTGTACTTGTATTATTCAAGTTTTTGTTAACATTTGTTTTCATTACTACCTCGAAAACAAAAATTGTACTGGTATTTCTGACTCTAAAAAATAAATAATTGGAATTGTTTTTATTGTTATTTATGACAATGTAGTGAACATTGTTCACAGTAAAATTACACATGATAAAAATATAATAAAGACTTGAAGAGCCAGTGTGTATTTTTTAGCTCATCCTAATGGTAAAAATAATCTTAATTCATAAATAAAAACAATATTCATTAATATAACAAGCAAAATATCAAAACAATGTGTGTTTTTTTATTACTCATGCGTTGAAAATTGTGTTTAAAAGTTAGTATAGACAGGCAAAAATATATAAAAGGTAGTGCTTGGAGACTAGCCCATGTTGTAAAACAATAAATGGATTTTGATGTAAATTGCAATTGTCTAGTGGTGCCGATTTCATTTTATCGGAATTCTAACAAATGTCCTGCCACCCATTCCATTGCAAGTATGTTGAATTAGATGTAAATAATCCATATTTGATTCAATGCACATTTAGTCATTGTTACTTAGTTACAGATTTAATGCGGACATGTTAAAAAAATAATAATCAAACATGTCATTAAATTTGGTTTAGTGCATTAGTCAAAGATTGCCGAGTTACTTTAATGTCTTTAAAGAAAATGTGTTTTGTTGTCATTTGTTCCAGTGTGAAATCATTTTTTGGCCATCCAGTAAAATCAATCACATAAGCAATGAAACATACCACCGAGTATTATTTTTCTACTGTTTTGATTTTTGCCATGACCATAGAAACATCTTCAAGACCTGTTATAAATAAATGTCATTACCCATACTGTTGTGTTTTGCACCATGTAATTTGGTCATTGTTGGAAGGAGTCAGCAGATGAGATATAATTAAAAGAAAACAAGACCATTATTATCATTTATGTATTCAAGTAGTGAGTCATGACATCAAATGTAATTGCAGAGGATAATATTGTACACTGCACAGTGTGTGCTCTATCCTCAAGATACTTCCTTTGAAAAGACAAAAAATAGGATTTTCCCCTGAACCATTTTTTATTAGCATAATTCCAGAGGTATCATTTAAAGAAATATCATACATCCATCCATTTTCTGAACCACTTATCCTCACTAGTGTTGCAAGGGTGCTGGAGCCCATCTTCAGGCAGTGGGCAAGGGGCAACCTGAACTGGTTGCCAGCCAGGCTAAGGCAAACCGAGACAGACTACTTACTTGCTCATTCGCATCCAAGAACAATTTGAACGAGCTAATTAACTTGACATGGATGGTTATAGAATGTGGGAGGAAACCTGACTGCCTGGTGGAAATCCATGGAGACATGAAAAAAACATGCAAACTCCGCACAGGAAGGCCAATAGCTAAAGTGAACTCTGGAGCTTCACACCTGGACTGTGCGCTAACCAGCCAGCCACTAAGAGGCCCTAAAGAATATCATTTTTAAGATGTAGGATTTATATTTGCGCCAAATCTTTGTAAAACAAATGATAATTTAGTTTGAATTACACACAATTTTGACAGATTGACTGTAAGTGTGTGTTTGGCTTTTTATTATAAAATAACAGAGGGTTACATAAACGATGAAGCAACACAATCTGATCCATACCAATACTTACAGGTGGATATATTTAAGTCGTCTACACTAGTTGTAGTAGAAGAGGTACTATTGTCTGAATGATAGCATTCATTAGACTGCCACCTGTTTGCCAAAGTGAGAACAACAAAAACTGGCATAATGTATTACATTGCAGCGTTAACCCAAGACATTCATAATCCTTAATTATTCACAAATGACTCAAATATGTTTTGTTCCTCTGTGTGTATTTTCATTTTAGTTCAGGGGCCTGGGGTTGAGGACTCAAGTCAAGTTCCAATCATTTGATGGGTTTTTTGAAGTATGGTTGTGGGAGTATTTTTTTTGTGCATCTGAAGGCCCCGCTGTGCAAAGAATTGACCCCAGTTTGCTCATTAGTTGTTACTAATCCAAGAATTAGGATTGTTGCTACTTTCCTGTTGTCTATTACACACTTTAAGAAGTAATCTACACTGGTAGTGGGTTCTTTTTTTAAAAAAATGAATGCCTTATTTAAAACAAGTCAATGTGAGATTATCCCAAAAGGCGTTTGTGAACAGTTTTGATTGGGATTATGTCATTGAATTTATTTACATGTTGGACATGGCAGAAGGACGGGCCCGGTTGTTAGATGGAAGGATGTATAAATTAGGGGCCATTTGGTACACGCAAGAAATTGGCAGGCATAGAAATTCAAACTGGGCCTTGATTAATACCACCCAAAATTGATTACCAATTCATTTTGACATTCTTTTTATTTAATTTTTCTTGTCTAAGTCTTTAATACGTGTTTATCCTCAAGTGCCGTGTCCAATCTAGTTGTAAACAATGTTCTCTACGATGTTAGCAATGACAATAAAGACATTTCTAACTTGAATAAGTAAACGTGGGCTAACTCACCAATTTTACATTTTTTTCCATGAAATGTGATACATATCTTGAGACGTAAAATAAATAAATAAAAATAGCAAGTACAGCTATTTAAATTTTGACCTTGACCACAGTACAGATGAACGCTTAATGATTTTTTGTTTTCCATTAAGAAAGCCACACTTGAAGACACTGGGAACAAGAGTGGTGACGAATCAACAAATGATAAAAAATGAAATAAATTACATTTTATAATAATCATATAATCATATTTTATCAAAATCATATCAGTCATTTTGTTTGGCAAGATGAATTAAAAAGCCTGACGGGCTGCATGTAGCCCACAGGCTGTAGTTTTCCCACCATAAGACTGGATTCTAGTCCTTATGCAGATCAAGGGGTATCGATTGCTACCAAAGTTTTCAACGATAAAGTGTATCTTTATTGTGTTTTTCTCTCTTTAATGTAAAGTAGAACAACATAGTTAACATCGTTTATAATGAGATTAAACATGGCATGCCATGATGAATAGGTAATAAAGGGTTAAAAGAAAATTTGAATGAATGAATGAATGAATGAACAATATAAACAAGTAAACATATGTACAAGGTAGAATGATAGTGTAATGACAAGGGGTGCAATGACAAAATAAGAAAGCTGATATGAATACGTTTTTTTTTTATATACATAGGCAATAAAGATATTTTTGTCAAGGTCTTGTGTGCTTGTTTAGTGTTATGATTGCCCTGCAAAATGAATTGTCTCTATGCGTGTTGGTCCTTGTTTTAAGAGGCCTGTGGCGCCTACGAGTAATTTGTAATGTTGTTGGCTCCCAATCCGGCAATTTTTTCCAGACTGCCAATGCTTTTCTGGGGTGTGTTGATAACTCTCTCTGTGTTTTTTATGTCTACTGCTGTACGCCTGTCAAAACCACACCAGAACGCTTTCCACGGTGCCTATTTATAAGGAAACCACTTTGTGCGAGTGTGTTTGGGTAAATGCGATTAGAAATGCATAAGTGTTTGTATGCGCGTGTGCATTAAACAGGGAAACCTGTGTGGGCGGATTCATTCATGCAATACTATCTGTGTTTGTTCAAGCAGACCGGAAGCCGTGAAGGATGGCGTCTTGCTCTGAAATCTGTGGCTCGGAATACAGCGAGCAAGCCCAAGCCAGTGGAAACTGCCAGCAATATGGTGTCCGCTCCTACTTGCACCAGGTACAAATAAAACAATGGTGAAAAATTGAGGAATGAATAAAGAGCCACTTCAGTTTTTTATACATGTCTCTGTCATCCAGTTTTATGAGGAGTGCACAGCTTCCATCTGGGAACGTGATGAAGATTTTCAGATTCAGAGATCGCCTAGCAGGTGGAGCTCTTTACTCTGGAAGGTGAGATAAACTACCATTTGCATTTGTGGTATAATAACATATAGAGTAACCCCTCGTTTTCCACAGGGGTTGCATTCCGCATTGGTCCCTAGATATTCAAAACCCGCAAAGTACAAACCTTCAGTTTTTTTTTTTGTTTTTTTGTTTTTTTAGTTAACATGTTTGAACCCGGGTGGCATGGCGGCGCAGTGGTCAGCGCGTGTGCGGCACAGTTCTGAGGTCATGAGATCAACCCCCCTGTGTGGAGTTTGCATGTTCCCCCCGTGCTTTCGTGGATTTCCTCCGGGCACTCCGGTTTCGTCCCATATTCCAAAAACATGCTTGTCAGGTTATTTTGCCGGTCCAAATTGTCCCTAGGAGTGAATGAGCGAATGGATTGTCTGTCCCTGTGTGCTCTGTGATTGGCTGGCAACCAGTTCAGGGTGTCCCCTGCCCACTGCCCGAAGATAGCTGGGATGGGCTCCAGCACCCTCGCAACCCTACTGAGGATAAGCGGTGCAGATAATGGATGGATGGATGGATGTTGAAACCTAAGAACAAACTCAATATACAGGCTCAAGCATTTGTTTGACAAATAAAATTATTTTACTTTGTAAATGTTTTTGTTTACAAGTAACGTCTGTACTGTCAAAGTCAAGTCACATGTCTCAAAGGAATGCATAGGAAACAATAACACCATCCCCTGATGTGAAACCAACATATGGGCAAAAACTAAAAACCTCAACATGAGGAAAAATAAGCAGCCTTGAGAAGGGTCCTCACATGTGATAACCATCCTTCCAGGATGACTAGGTCGCAACAGATTTTGTATTGTCTAACAATACACAAAACAGAATGAACATCAATAAAAATAAAAATAAAAAACGTATCTGAGTCACATCAGGAGTCTTCTCCTGCTACTTGGAAACATGGAAACCAATAGTATCTGTTTCATGTGGGGGAGCAAACACCTACCAAAAAATAGGCCCGGAGAGGGTTGGCCGCTGCCAGGCTGTACATGCCCAAGCTACACCACAGGAAGTATTGCCCTGACGACCCCAGGCAGTGAAAAGATCAGTGAACTCTCTAATTATACTCATTTTGCTTTTCAATTGTAGATATAGAAATAAGTGTTGAGGCAGACATATTATGCATACGGATTCAGACCATATGCAATACAATGAAATAGTCTTCAAAAAATATTTCAATCAAGTCCACTAAAATGTCTAAATATTCATTTAAATCAGTATTATAATGATACATTGCATGCAAAAGTTCTAGACAAACTATAAAAAGCATTAAAACAGAAATAAAAAACATGGCTGACAGAGCTTTCCAAAGTTAAATGTACACTTGACAAATTGTCAATCATGATATTATTTAACACAAAGGTATGTAATGCAAGCAAACATGGACCAGAAGGTACATGTATCCTCCAAGTAAACAAAGACCTGGGCACAAATGGGAAGCCTCACTTGGTCACCATAGCAATGCTCTATTACCTCTCAAAAGTTGGACTTGAGTCAAATTGTAATTTGAAAAATCATATTTCTGCTATAGTGCACTACTCTATCGATTCAAGAAGTGATTCAGTTACCTTCAGATATGTTCTTGCTATTATGTGGATGAGTTTGGAAAACAAAATGTGGTGTTAAAAGAAGATTCCAAACAACAAATAAAACTACTCTACTTTACACAAGTTTCTCTTTGTTACAACTATTGTCCGTATGGTCAAATATATTGGTTATCCGAAATATATGATTGGTTGACCGGCTTTGGCAGTTAAGCAGATAAAACGGCTCTCAAATCACAATTTGGCCATAAAAGTGAAGAAGGCACTTCTGTTACGATATGTTATCATTATTTTTTGCAGACCATAGCAAACGTTAGTTAAGGAGCAATTCTGAACGTTTTTAAACTGTTCCGTTTGCTCCAAATGTGTTGATGCTACCTTGTGGACATTATTAGGAAAACAAAAATGTGGCATATAAATGTTTTTGCCTTTCATTACAATGTGGAGAAGTTCACGTTTAATGCGGATAGAAAGCATCTTCCTCTGTCTTTTTGTGCTTTTGTGGGTGTAAAATGTTATGTTGGCATGATAGCTTTGAGAGAAAGTTGATATATATTGAAATATTTGCGCGTACGCAATGTAGTTTGGATAGGCAGTTTTAGCTACGTGTACAATTTAGACCGAAGCATTATTGATGCACAGGCAGACACAGGCATAAATGGGGCGAGTAACTGTTTAGCCAATCAGAGTGCAGAACACAATCCATGATGAAAATCCTCAAAGTATCAAAACCATGAAAAGTAAACTGCAATACACTAAGGGATTACTGAAAATAAAAGATGACCCACTTGTTTATCCATTTTATTTTTCCCACCCTCAGGTCTGTCTCGCGTTTGGCACGATCATTTTGTTTACTGGCTTGATTGTCATCATTGTGGGATACGCTACTCCAGCTAGGATTGAAGCATTCGGTGAAGAAGATCTCCTTTTCGTGGACAGGTATTCAATGCAGCTTAAATTCAGCGTAATTGTAAGTCTTTTTCCCAGAAAAATGTGTATTTTCTTATTTTGAACAGCGATGCAGTCAGTTTCAACCGTGCTCTGGATGTTTGCAAACTGACCGGGGCTGTGCTCTTCTGTGTGGGTGGCACTTCCATGGCTGTGGGACTTCTGTTGTCTGCCTTTGCCAAAAACTACTCCAAAGAGGAATTATATCTGCAGCAAAAGTTTAAAGAGCGGTTGGCAGATTTGCAGTCAACAGTCGGTAAGGTCGGATTCTTTGCTGCTTAAAATGTTATCAAACAACAGTTTTTGTTTTGTATTTTCTTATAAATATTTTAGATTGTGTGTGCATTATAAATGGTCGTCACAATACCTAGGGGTCTTTAACCTTAATCAAGCGGATGTCTATATTTTGTTACTAATTAGTGCAACCAGTTTTATACACATTTGTAAAAGAAAAACAGCTTACTATTTTTTACTATGTTATTACAAAGGTAATTATTGGAAGTCAGGTTAAATATACCCAGCCAACCACAAAAAAAAAACAATATTTTACTAGAAAAACACAACTACCAAGGACTAGTGAACTATTTTCAGAACATGTCCGAGGGCACCTCAGCTGTCCTTAGGGGAGACCATTGTGCTCTGCGGTTAGGCATACTGTATAGACCAGGGGTTTCCAACGTGGTGCCCCGGAATGACAGATGAGGTGCCCACGAACCTATTGTGATTATGTGGTCAAATGTTTTTTAGTGGTTTACTGACTCTATGTAATCCTACTTCCAGTCGTTAACCTGGTAATAACATAGTAACAACACAGTCATAACTTGAAAAGTTTTTATTTTAGAAATCTATATAAAACTGACTTCCCTTTGCGGAAATTAGTAACAACAAGTATCTTAAAAAGGTTGGAGACCACTGGTCCAGACTCTAGACAGTATGCCTATTGGCGATCATACTTAGACATTTCCGGTCAGAGCTTACTTATCTAAAATATAACATAAAGTTAAGTTCCGGTCCCCTACACCTTGGTTTTTGGATAAAAAAAATACATTCAAAAGAAAATGTATATACTATTTGTTTTAATGTAATCTGTCTTAGATATTCCTGTGATTGTAATGCTAGTGTTTTCAACCTTTTATCTCATACTTTTATTGGTAATTTTTTTCAATTTATCCCCCAAAATATTACACTTAGACTTTTAGGAAAATAAAACATTTGGTTATCACTTTTCTTATATTAATATATTTTAATTGTTTTTCCCAGTCATTTTACAATATTTCCAAATAGATATTACTTGCTTTGCTGCTCCATCTAATTGTTGTCATATTTATTTGTATAATTCTTAATCACAATCGTTTCAAAGGGCTGCACAGACATGATCTGAAAATGACATGAGGACAAAGAATAACTCAAAAGTACTCTGCATGAGGACAATTGAGAAACCTTGAGAAGGGGGTTGCCCCTTGACATGAGGTAAATGCCCCCTTCCAGGATGACCAGGCTCCAATAGATGTTCCAGGGGCATTAGCGGATAATACACAGGCAACATAAACAATAACAATAATAACTAAAATCCTTAAAAAAAAGTCTAATTGACAGCAACAACAAACTGCCTGTCTCAAAACCTCAGCTAATGCAGCAGGTTCTAGATGACGGTCTGCATGATGTCCAGGTGCCGGTTTGATGCCTCAGAACGTTGCAGTGCCAAATGAAAATAAACAGAATGTTGTTAAAAATAATTAAATGTGTTTATCTAATGCAATTACAGACTCATATCAACTATCATTTTTTTCATTATTTTATACTTTTTACTTCTGGTGTTACCAGTTATTTAATGAAATATAGGATGCCATTGTAAATAATATCCTTAATAATTTACTTTAAAATAATTTAAATTTACAGTTAAATGAGAAACTAAATATGTTAAATGAAAAAGTGTTCCTGTAAATCAGGGGTCGGGAACCTTTTTGACTCAAAGAGCCATAAAAGCAAAAAATATTAATTTTATTTTGGGAAAGAGCCACACCATATATTATGAGACAAATTTACTAAATTGCTAAACCCGCGCCCCAGACAAAAGCTTAGTCTTCAGCACATTTATTTTTGATGATTTGATAAAAATTATGAAAAGAGAATAATGCCAGAGCCCCTGACCCAAATTCAACAAACAGAGCACTTTAAACTTGTCTCTTTCTTGCAATTACTCAAGATCGGTTAAACTCCTTTTGACCCTTTTTTTCATACATATTGGTTTCAAAACCAGATGCAAGCATTTATTTTGTAAAAACGTCACAACATTCTGAGAATAGGGAGCCTTATGTGCTTACCTTTGGCGAGAGATGGGAGGGAATGCTTGTACTTTTTGCATAGCTCCACCCATCCCTCCCACTCACCCAATCAAATGACTAAGTTCTCTTCCGGTGTTTTGGCGTATTTACAGTTCTGTGGATTCATCATAAAGTATCTGAACACTGAACACAGATTATATAGTGAACTTTTAAATAAAAGATTCTTTAGCGTTGTACAGCCAAAACGAGTTTTTTTTCCCCCTTTTTTTGCGTGACACCTTGACTGTAAATTGTAGTGAAAAACGTGCCCTATATATACTGCGAAGTAACATCAGCTACTCAGCTTTGGATTGGATTTGCGTGTACCTGAATAGGATGAACAACGCAAGTTTCGAACAAGATGAAGATATTTTGCATGCAATCAAATTTGTCTCTGAGCCATAGGTACTCATAGAAAGAGCCATATATGGCTCGCGAGCCATAGGTTCCCGACCCCTGCTGTAAATTGTATTATTTTGCTTTTTTCCTAAGTTCAGGTTAAATTAAGGCAAGTGATTTGATTTCGCATTATTGCTACCTTTTGTGTTTCTTCTTCTTTGTCTTCTCTTTCTTCTTCTTCTTTGTCTTTGTTTTCTTCTTCTTCTTAGTCTTTGATTTCAGTTGAGGTTGGCGTCCATGACTTTGGTGCATTACCACCCTCTGTCATTAGGTTTAAAATCTCGGGAACCTATTCGGGGTTCTCCCAGGCTTAACAGCATGCCCCATTTCGGAAACACAACAGTAGGCCAAATCGCAGAACAACCAGCCTAGTGGTTATGCAGATTTTATTTCTGCGTGTCAATGCTTATCTATAAATTAATATATTGTTTTGATGCTTTTATCGCAGGCACTCCAATTTCGAAAGCACCAACTCCCGGGGAAGGAAAAGTACCTGTGACACTTTCCAAAGTCCAGAACATCCAACCTGTGACCCCAAAGTCAGAAACCTGACAGCATTCCGGTTAAATGGGGATCAAATATATTGTTTGCTAAGTGACAAGTGTGCAGCATTTGATTGAGTGAAGCGCGTTTGTGTCCATAAATGCAAATGATCGCCTAAATCACCACGTTTCAAACATCACAAATTTCAAGCGATCCGTTTGCTGGCTGTAGGCACACACAGTAAGAAAAAGTAAGTAACCCAAGAACAAATCAATAGAACATAGCCACTGAACAAGTGAACATGGTTTCTTTTAAATGGATTCTAATTGTGTGAAGCCAGCGAGGGGCTGAGCAGCAGTGGGCGATATTGATCGAGAAGGACACAATAACTAAAAACGGCTGCATGAAATAAAATAAAATAGGTTCAGAACATCACCAGCACTGACCGTCTACATTAGAAAATAAAAACTTTTGCGTGCATGAGTATTTGATATGATATTAAATCTATTTAAATTACAAATATATGGACATTTTTGATCAATAGTAAATGAGCATCGTGTTTTTATTTTACTTAATGGGAAAGTGAGCAAGGGCAGCACGGCGGCACAGTGGTTAGCGCATGTGCGGCACAGTGCCGGGGTCATGACATCGAACCCCCTGTGTGGAGTTTGCATGTTCTCCCCGTGCTTGCGTGGGTTTCCTCCGGGCACTCCGGTTTCCTCCCACATTCAAAAAACATGCATGTTAGGTTAATCGGTCGGTCCAAATTGTCCCTAGGTGTGAATGAGTGAGCGAAATGTCTGTCCCTGTGTGCCCTGCGATTGGCTGGCAACCAGTTCAGGGTGTCCCCTGCCCACTGCCCGAAGACGGCTGGGATTGGCTCCAGCACCCTCGCGACCCTACTGAGGATAAGCGGTACGGATAATGGATGGATGGATGGATGAGAAAGTGTGCAATATTTAGTGCCTCCTAGTCGAAAAAAATAATAATAACAAGTATTTGCTGTAAATCTGAAGTTAAAGTGGCTTTAAAGTTGTACCTCTTGGGGGAAATAAAAAATGGTTGAGTTTAAACACCTTCAAAGATTTGTTAAGAGTTAAAGCTGCATTAACACATGAATGATTAAAAACTGCTTTAACTCAAGATTAAAGTATCTTTAAAGCACCAATGTGTAATATTTCACCACTCGATGGCATTATGTTGTCTGGTAGGAGTGAGGGCCAATGATACATGTCACAGCGTGGTGGCAGAATACCGGACAAACATGGTGCCGGCTTAAGCTGGGATGCCAGTGTAAAAGAAATACAAATTTCTCAACCCATGATTTTTTTCCGAACAATTAACATTGGTATTATAGTTCATGTATTTTCAAATATATTTTTTTTTTACTGGATGAACGTTTTTTGTACCATCAGAAGGCACTAAGTATTACACGCTGTCCCTTTAAAGCTCTAAAATATTGAGGTAAGAGTTAAATATTTAATTGCATTGAAGGTAAAGGCAAACCAGTTTAAATGCTTTAACTCTAATCAGGCATGAAAATGGGTTGGTGGTCAAGCAGTGAGAAGTGTGCTGAGGAGATATGTTCTGGTACACTGTACAACCTCAACAAAATTATAAGTGTATTATCCTGTCTGAATTTAACCTCTAGTTGCTTGCATGACAGCAGGTATAATTTTGCTTGGCACAGTTACTTTGGTGATTTATTCTCTACAGCTAGATTGTAGCCTGCTCCTGTACAGACCAAATACTAGGCTAAGAGTATCCCAAGAAATATATCTGGCACTTCTAATGCCTCGCGTGTCAAGTATGAATCCGTTTTATACCCCACAACCTCCCAGCAAACATTTTCGCCTTGGTTCTACACAATTGACATAGGCCACCCTTTTTGACTTTTAAACAGTGAATTTCTCCAAAAGGTGACAGGTTTTTATGCCTGTCTAGTGTTAAAAATGTAATAGTGCTTAAAAATTTAGTTAAATCTCCTTTAGTGAGTAAGACTCAAACCTGCTATAAGTCAAGACAAGAATGTAAGGGACAGTGTGTATTATTAGGCTTGTCTTAGTGGGAAAATGTCATTCATCAAAAAAAAAACTGATTTCAAAATAAATGGGGAAAAAATGAACTATGATCTAACTTGCATTAATTTAAAATACGCAAAAAGTTTGGATTTATTTCACATAATAAGCACTTTACCTAGACGGAGCTGACATACATTTCAGCCATCTTGCTGCTAAGGGTACCGAAAAAAATAAAAGCCATGGGCAAAAAAATGAGAAAAACAATGGTACGGTTTGATGACTTTGAGTCTCCGTAGTCAGAATTTTTCCTTGTGCTTTATAGCACTCATTTCCAGTTACACCACAAAATACAACGTAATCTAGTCTGCAAATAGTACACACCGTCCCTTTAAAAATACATTTCACTCAAAAGACAAGTCATTTGTGTTATAGCTGGGAATCTCTGGAAATTATGAAAAGTACTGTGGGACCACGAAAATCAACAACATACAATTTATAGCTCCCTTTGTTAAAAACATCCTCGTAGAAGAGTTTAAACAATATCGAGAGGACTCAAGGTTTCCTCAAGTTATTTTTACAGCCCTCTTGAGATGAGCTAGTTTTGGCTTTATGCAAATGAGCCTCTGCACACCATGCTCCACTTTGCAGTGGAAGTCTGGCATTTAGTCACCTTAGCAACCAGAGTAAAGAACTGTTTTGAGGATCTGACAGACGCAACGAAAGCACTTATTAGGAAAACGCATCTGTGTAAATGAACGCTTACAGTCAGATTGTAATAGCAATGCTATTATGAATTGATTTTGATGTGCACATTTTACCTAGATGGGTGTATACATCTTTTCAGATCTATCGTAAATTAATGTTTATTTCTTATATTTACATAATTTATTGTTAATTATATTATAAATTATAAGTACGTTCGAAGAGTTTATTGATTGTGATGTTGTTATGTACGTACTGCATTTTCCAGAGAATAAGGCATACCCTTGAAATATTCCCTTAGGAGATTGTTTTATGTATATGGAGCTCTGGACAATAATAATAATAATAATAATAATTTCCTTGTATTGTCATTCTGTGTAACAATGTACACAGAACGAAATGTCGATTGCACCTGACCCGTTGTAGCGAGCCGATGCAGCCGCAGCCAACAGAGGGCGCCGCCGACCACTTTTTAAGTCTTAGGAATGACTCGGCCGGGGCGCGAACCACCGACCTCCCAGTCTCAAAGCGGGCGCCTTACCATCTAGGCTACTGAGCTGGTAAGGCCCATGATATTAAAACTACAGTCAGCGTGAGGGTTTTATTTAAAAAAAAAAAAAAAAAAAAGCATAGAACGTATGTATTAGGCTATTACATACATTACGAATTAGTTCTATCCTTCCAGTCACTCAAAGGGTGACAGTAGGCTTTATCTAGAAAAATCATAGAACATACATATTAGAAAATCTGGTTTCACAACTAGAATAAGTTTTTCATTGTAATTATTTATTGTCAATTCTATTTACTGTCATTCCTGTCTATAAAATAAGGTGGGCTGTATAGTAGGGCGCACTTTTGAATTTCTGGCACATTTTAGGTTTTTAGATGTGCCCTGCAGTCGGGAAAATATAGTCCATACCATCATGGTTCACGGATCCCCTAACCACCTGGGTTGTCGAGGCACTACTTCCGGTTGTGTGTCTCTGTCTCCAGGCTGTTTTTTGGGGTAGGCATTTGTTCCCGCCTAAGGGCCCGGTCACACAGCCGTTTGCGTCTGTATCGCGGCTGAATCACGACCAGAAATTTCTGCCCGTGAAGCAGACGCTGTTGGACGCTTTGAGATCGCGATACAGACGAGATACAGCCATGCTTTACACGCGGCGAGAAATTCACACGCGGTTGTCCGCGCGAAAACGTTTTGCGCTGCTCAAAATGGGTAACCGCGGGCGGCACACGTGGTACACACGCGGATATGACGCGGTACGGACGCGGAACGACGTGCTACACTACGGCCGCGGCCAGGGCGCGGTTACACGCGGGTAGGACGCGGAATTTTAGCGGGTAACCGCGGGTGGAGCACGGTCATAGCACGTTTGTTCTGCGTCTGTATCGCGGCTGAATCACGTGAATTAGCGTGTGTAATGCGTGTGACGGTCAAACGCCTTTCTCCGCGTACATTCAGCGCGATTTGCCGAGCACACGTCAGTTGTGCTCGAGACGTCAAGGGGTGAACATGGATCCCCGTCACCGTAGTGACCTCGTCTTAATCCATTTTTATTTCTTGACATTTCTTTTCATTTCATAACAAGATAATAAAATAAAAATGAAAAACTATTACAATAATAACATATTGGCTTCTTCTTCGGTGCCATAGCTTGAAATCTTGATCTTCACGGGACTGTGTCTTGAGCGGTTATGATTTCTACAGCCCGGCTCGGCAGCTTTTATACCCGTGGTCCACACGCGGAAAGGACGTGGAACTGACGCGATGAGGAAGCGGAACAGTCGCCAGCATCTGTTTTGCGGGCATACCACGGATGAACAGCGGGTTGGCCAATTTTGCGCATTTTCTACCGCGGGCAAAAAAAAAAATCGCAAATTTTTACCCGCGATACAGACGCAAAAGGCGGTGTGACCGGGCCCTTAGAAACAGACACTACTGGTTTCCATGATTACCAGTAGAAGGAGAAACCTCCTGATATGACTCAGATACAGCACTTTCATCATCTGGCCACCGTTGGTTTTGAGTGTAAAGCATATTTCTGCTCTTCAAGTACAATATTGGTACTAGTTCTAAAATAATGGGGGAAAACTATTTTGTTCCGGAATTTTGAGTATCAAATTGTACAATACACATTGCATATATCTATTTATTTATATTAGATAAAAGTTCCCCTTTTAACCACTGTCCCATTAGTACCCTTTTTTTTATCTTTTTTTTTTTGTCATAACACGTTTTTGACACCACAAACTCTAAGCTATATGATGTTACCCGAACATATGTGATTTGTAACCCAAAATTGTAAAGCAATCCGTTTACTGGTCAGGTGAAAGTGTCAGCGGATGATCAATAAATGTGCTAATTAGTAGTCTCATGCTTTATATTGTGTTTGGTATCATTCCTTTGCCGTCCAAAAGCTGACTTCCACATTGAATATGTTTCCTCTCTCCATAAAATCGTTATGAAGGGTTTAGTCTTGACAGTGTGTTTTATTATATAAATGTATTCTTTAAAGGAGATCATTATGCATCAAGAACAAATCAAGTGAATATCCATGATGTATTTTCTTGTATTTTCAAATTCTAAAACCAAATAAAAGTTATAATTATGCTGACTAATGTTGTGAAAGACTTCATTTATATTCATTCGGGAAAAAAAGGAATAAAATTGTCATTTTGTATTTGTAACTACCAAAAGAAAAAAATATATTCTTACTAAGTAAAACTTTATTTTCACAGACAATGTGGCCGTTTAGCATGTTTACTTATTTTCATTTCATTTGAAAACATGTATCTTAATTGTTTTTACCTGGAGCCTTGTATTGTGTCAATACAAACATTTTGAAAGACATATTGTGTAGTTCTAAGTAACTATTTTGTTCTCTTGGGAGATCTTTTGGTGGATCCTATTCCCATTTTAGATATTGTTCTTCTCCTTTTATTATCGCTGTATAATTTTATTGTAAATGTGTTTTAACTTTAATTTCAATTTAACTACTGGTTGAGTGGAGCTGCTGACACTAAATAAAAAGAATAGTGAAAAAATAGAAATACACTTCCAACATTTTATTTGACTTTTTTCTATTTTTGGGGCTTAATACAGTAGTACCTCTACTTATGTGTTTAATTAGTTCTGGGAGTAGCTTAGTAACTTAAACGCTTCATTAGTAGAGAGGAAAATTGAATTTAAATCTGCTAATCCGTTCCAAACCCCGCAAAAGTATATTTTTTCAATATAATCGTAATAGAGCATCAGAATATGAAACAAATACATGTTAAAAGTATGCTACCATACAAAAAACATAAAACAAGAGTCTTATAATGTAAATAACTAATAAAAAAAGAAATAATAAAATATTTCATTTTATTTTTGCCTCACGTTTCTTGAAAAACTGATCCAAACTGATCTCTGCTTTTGACAACCTGTCTGGAATGGGCGAGGCAGACATCATCATAATTAGCGATATCCCAACTTGTCAATACTTTTTCCGGGGATTCCTTTCCACAAATTCTGAGACTTAATGGGATTTTGGTATAATGCCTTTAATTTGGGCTGATTGCTTGATGGCTGCGTCCTATCTTACCAGAACCTGTTCTCCTCCTTACCTCTAATTTGAACTGTAATGGTGACACGAAGAGCATGCTGGGAGCATGCATGCGCACTGGGATGCCAGGCAGATTTGAAGGGGATGGCCAGTTTGTTTACGTTTGGGCAAATCTGGGAGTGGCTATAAGCGTGTACTGTACTTTATTTTGACTTTGTATCCTGAAATGCCTTTTTAACTAGAGGCAATATTTTCCCGTTTGGGTACTTCGTAACCTGAATCTTTCGTATGTATTTTCACCAAACATTTTCATTTCATACTCAATTTTACTACTACTACTACTATTATTTCTACACAACGTTAGCGTGCATGAGGTGCTCTCATTAATGTAGAGTTTTCTCTGTAATCCATCAGCAGGGTCATTTGGAAAGGCAATGTATAGGATGATAAGTGTGCAATTTGAGGCCTCATTAGCACACACATATGTGCACTAGCTATAAGGGACCCCTGGACAAGATAGGACAGAATTAATGGCTTATCTGCAAATAGCACCCTCAGGACCACCACCTTGAACAGTCAGAAGTGAGTCATGCAGCCCCCCAATCTTAACACACACTCACAATCACACATTTGCACAGTGATGATTCACATGCACCTGGACCCCTCCAT
Source organism: Urocampus carinirostris (assembly GCF_059441175.1). Taxonomy (NCBI): domain Eukaryota; kingdom Metazoa; phylum Chordata; class Actinopteri; order Syngnathiformes; family Syngnathidae; genus Urocampus; species Urocampus carinirostris. The sequence goes on from NC_142350.1 coordinate 30,788,368, forward strand.
TAAAAGTGAATGAATGTAAAGCGTCTAGTGTAGTGTGATTTGACGGAAAGCATGCAAAGTACTTTATACCTTACTACTGTCCAGTAACGTGCGGTGAGGTTCATATATACAAATAAATGAGCCTAGATCTTATCATAAGTTGCTAAGGGCCCGGTCACACAGCCATTTGCGTCTGTATCGTGGGTAAAATTTTGCGTTTTTTTTTTGCCCGTGGTTCCCCGCGATGGAAAATGCGTAAAATTGGCCAACCCGCTGTTCATCGGTGGTATGCCCGCAAAACAGACGCCGGCGACTGTTCCGCTTCCTCATCGCGTCATTTCCGCGTCATTTTCTCGTGTGGACCACGGGTATAAAAGCTCCCGAGCCGGTGTTGTGCCCAAATCCGACTCCTACGCAACCACCCCCCCCCACACCCCCTCCCCTCGCGTGAACGCGCATTCTGCGATCGCTTTGCATTGACGTTGGTGACTTTTTCATCCGCGTTAACAAACGCATTTTGTAGAATACGATCGCACTTTATTGTTTAAATAAACGTGTTATATAGACTAGGATCTCCCAATTGTTATAATTAGCTCGCTTTATTGTTTTAATAAACGTTTTATATAGAATATGATCGCTTTTGTTGGGGGAGGATTTTATATATATATACGGTGTGCATTACCGTTCGATTACGTTCACAACAAAAACAAAGACGGAATGGTTTAAGTTGTATTACATTCCCAACAAATGCAAGACGAAGTGCATTTGGTTATATGTTCGCCATTACATTCCTTAAAAGTGATATAAAAGTGAGATAAAACGAGGTAAAAGTCATTGTAGTAGCGAGGGGATGCAAATCTCGGCAGGGATGCATTTCTCAGCATAACACTGGGCTGTAGAAATCATAACCGCTCAAGACACAGTCCCGTGAAGATCAAGATTTCAAGCTATGGCACCGAAGAAGCCAATATGTTATTATTGTAATAGTTTTTCATTTTTATTTTATTATCTTGTTATGAATGAAAATAAATGTCAAGAAATAAAAATGGATTAAGACGAGGTCACTACGGTGATGGGGATCCATGTCCACCCCTTGACGTCTCGAGCACAACTGACGTGTGCTCGGCAAATCGCACTGTATATACGCGGAGAAAGGCGTTTGACCGTCACACGCGTAACACGCTAATTTCACGTAATAACACCGCGATACAGGCGCAGAACATGCTATGACCATGCTCCACCCACGATGACCCACTGAAATTTCCCGTCCTACCCATGTGTAACCACGCCCTGGCCGCGGCCAGAGCACGTCGTTCCGCGTCATTTCCGCGTCATTACCTCGTGTGCCGCCTGCGGTTAACACGTGCACAAAGTTTTGAGCAGCTCAAAACTTTTTCGCGCGGCCAACCGCGTGTGAATTTCCGACCGCGAGTAAAGCACGGCTGTATCTCGTCTATATGGCGGTCTCAAAGCGTCCAACAGCGCCCAACAGCGTCTACTTCACGGCCAGAAATTTCTGGCCGTGATTCAGCCTCGATACGCCCGTGTAAGGCTGTGTACCCGTGCTCTAAAGTATTGAGCAGCGCAAAACTTTTTCGCGCTGCCAACCGCGCGTGAATTTCCGACCGCGTGTTAAAAACTGCTGTATCTCGTCTGTACAGTGATCTCAAGGCGTCCAATAGCGTCCGCCTCACAGGCAGAAATTTCTGGCCGTGATTCAGCCGCAAACGGCTGTGTGACCGGGCCCTTAGCAGAGCAAGAAACCACTATATAACTGTGGCATTGAATTAAAATAGTTTTATCATCTTACTTTAATTTATAAATTATGTTTATGCGCTGCTCGTTTTGAATAAAAGCATCAATAGAAAGGTTTAGGGGAAACCCTGTACAGTTGTAAGACGGGGACAGTTGTAGGAGTAAAGGTTTGGCCAATTTTATTGATGCCACTGATACAGGGATGCTGCCCTTTCTATTTTGACAGTACGCAAGACGTTTGAATTATCTGAGTAACAGTGTCTCATTTCTATGGTAAAAAATACGTTTTCAGGTAAGAGTTCCAACATTTTCTTTCTCTTTTTCTTCTTTTTCTCATGTCGGAAATGCTAAATGCTAATGATTGACACATTTCTAGCACATGGCTGTAATGTCGACATTCATGGCTTCAATTATATGCGTTTTCTTTATGCTAGCTATCAACCACATTGAAAAAATGTACGTATATATATATATATATATATATATATATATATATATATATATATATATATATATATATATATATATATATATATATATTAACCAATATTTTTTACATGTGGGGTGCATATGAAAAAGCCGTGTCGTGTCCCTTTTTACCCAAATAATCACTAAGGCTAATAATAAAAAAACTGAGCCAACCATTTGAAACACAGGGTAAAAATCAGTCAATTGGAAATGTTGATGTGTCGTTTTCTACCCAATTTTGATATATTTTTTTTTCATACCTGTCAACTCAACCTTAAAAAATCAGATGCCTGAATTTCCAGTCCGAAGTTTTTTGTGATCGTCACTGAGGACCTGCACTCCAATTATGATACATATGGTAAAACAAACATGCAACCGACCGAGATAATCTGATGGTTATTGTTTAGAATTTTTGTTTATGAATTCAGGTTTTTTTGACAACAAAGTTGTGCATTGTGTTCGATAAGAACGTGTTTCAAGTAATATCTCAGATTCCAAGTCATACAGTAAACATTTTGAAATAGCCAATTCTAAATATTTCAACACATGTCACATTGAAAGTGAATATTTATTTGTTACATCTTGACACGATTGAGCTGTTATACACCATTAAATTTGAAGCATTTTCACAATAGAAAGAATACTAAAATTACTGCCAAGTATTGAATCTACGGTATTAGATATATTCATTACACTAATCTGAGGATATTTGAAACTATTCCACTTAAATAAATACGTAAATTCATTTCAATGTTTTCCTTTTTCTCCTCCGTGACTTCATCCCCAATTCCTCTTTCATCTTCATTCTTACTCTCATCTGCGACCTCATTCCTTTTCTCATTTGCAATGTCTTCCTTAATTTCTTCTGGGACTTCATATTTACTCCTTCTTGAATCCTCATTTTTAGTCTCATCAGCCACTTCACCCATACTTAATCTTGCATCCTCATTCTTATCCTCATCTTCAGCCACATTCTTACTTTTATTTGCAATAACTTCCTTATTCTCATCTGCCACCTCATCCTTAGTCTCTTCTGCATCCTCATTTTTAGTTTCTTCCGTATTCACTCTTGCATCCTCATTCTTACTCTCATCCGGGACCTCATTCACACTATCATTTGCAATCAAATCCTGTTTCTCCTCTATGACTTTGGTATCACTCTCTTTGGCATCCTCATTTTTACTCTTATCTGCAACATGATCCGTACAGTCATCGTTGGCATCATCCAAGTTGTCTTTCCTTTAATTTACTGCCACTTCACTCTTACCTGCAACCATTTCATTACTCTTGTCTGAGGCTTCACCAGTCTCATCTGATGTCACTCTACTCTCACGCAATACCTTGTTCTTTTCTTATTTCTCCTCTGCCAGCAGGATATTTGAAATTATTCCACTTGTTCTGGAATTGATGAAATATTTTGAAGACTGAAATGTGATTCAGAAATATGTATCGTTTAACTACTTATTTGGTCTACCTATCGCACTATATAATTATGTCCTAAACAATGGTTGTCTTTCTCTTTCTGATCACTACCAAACTGCTTTTATTCGAGGCAGCCTTTACTATAATTTGTGTCATTTTGACCTTCCACAGCCTTTGTTTCAATTGTGACTCCATTCTTACTTTCAGGTTTACTCCATTCTACAAACTTATCTTTACTCTCTTTTGCATCCTTATTTTTACTCACATCTGCAACCTCACTCGTACTCTCATTAGCAATGCTCCCCGTATTGTCGTCTGGAAACTCCTCCGTACCTACTCTTGCATCCCCATTCTTACTCTCATCTGTAAATACATCTCTCCTATCATTTTTAATGTTTTCCTTATTCTCATCCGCGACTTCATCCCCAATTCCTCGTTCATCATCATTCTTACCCTCGTCTGCGTCCTCTTTTGCAATGTCTTTCTTAATTTCTTCTGGAACTTCATAATTACTCCTTCTTGCATCCTCATTTTTAGTCTCATCAGCCACTTCCTCCATACTTAATCTTGCATCCTCATTCTTATCCCCAGCTTCAGCCTCATTATTACTTTTATTTGCAATATCTTCCTTATTCTCATCTGCCACCTCATCCTTAGTCTCTTCTGCATCCTCGTTTTTAGTTTCATCTGCAGCTTCTTCCGTATTCACTCTTGCGTCCTCATTTTTACTCTCATCCGGGACCTCATTCACACTATCATTTGCAATCCAATCCTGTCTCTCCTCTATGACTTTGGCCTCACTCTCTTTGGCATCCTCATTTTTACTCTCATCTGCAACTTGGTCCGTACTGTCATCGTTGGCATCATCCAAGTTTTCTTTCCTTTCATCTCCTGCCACTTCACTCTTACCTGCAAACATTTCAATACTCTTGTCTGAGGCTTCACCAGTCTCATCTGATGTCACTCTACTCTCACCTGAAAGTGCCTCACTCTCACGAACTACCTTGTCCTTTTCTTCTTTCACCTCTGCCAGCTCTTCAGGGTCCACAGTTGCCTCTCCTTCCTTTTCATTCTTTGCTGTTTCATTTTCATGTTCGGCACTTTCTTTTGTTAGACTGTTTGTTGCGGGCTTTTCTTCTTGTGTAATAGCAGAGTCCTTGTCAAAGACATTTTCAGCACAAGGTTCTTGCTTCTTTTCAGGCTTTTCAACTTGTTCTTCTGAAAATTTGGTGCCGTCTAATGCAACATCCTGCAAAACCGCATAGATGTTTTTTACCTTTTCACAAAAGATTCATTTATTGTTTACTATTCAATCGGATACTATCTATTTAAATGTCGATGAAGTTAACATATTGGGCAGGGTAGTGTGAACATTTCAAGAACAAATGTGGCAACAAAAATAAATTAAAAAAGCGGTTATCAGTACATGTCTGGGATGACAGTTACATGCATGGAATAAACAATCATCTTTGTAAATACAAAAACAAAAAAACCTCTTCAGTTGAGTTGTCCGGGGATTTAACATCCGATGTTTCACCATTGGTCTTTGAATCCAAGTCATCTACAGAGAAAGATGTAAGAAGATAAAACATGATTTTACAGCTGGTGAGAGTCTATAATTAATCAGCACCAATATAGGATTTGTATATTATATACAGTGAGTGTAGAAAAAGAAAATAAATCAACAGTACCAGTCGACATTCAATATTTATTTCTAGTAGACTTAAATAAAACCTTTGCTAAAAACACAGTGTAAAAGTGACATCTGGTGGTCTTGCGCAAAAGAGCCCCATTGTCCCACAGACCCACCTTCATTTGGTTTCATTGCAAGTACACAACCTGTCCGCACAGTACAATTGTTCAAGACGCTCACGCCGGAAGACTCCAACGAATGAGCCGAAAGTCCAAGAAAAATAAATGCATGAAATGGCATTTTGTCAATGGTATTTTCACAAATTGTAAGAGTTTTTAAGTACCAGAAGGAATAACATTTATATGTAGAAAGTCGTTTCCTGATCTGCATTGCACTGCAACAAAGTTGTATTGTCATATTCATTTGCCTATCCTTTAGTCACAATAAGTTTCAAAGAGCTGCACAGACTTTCAATACACCATTCCAGTGATTTTTCAACCACTGTGCCAAAGCACACTAGTGGGCCGTGGGAGATCGTCAAGTGTGCCGTGAGAAATGATCCAATGTCACTTTTTAAAATTTTAAATCTTATAAAAAAAAATTGAATCCCTTTCTGCAAATATTATTTCATTGTCAAGTGTCTGTGCTGTAAAAACTGGGGGGTATTATACTGTAATTAAACATACTATTCAGTGTAATTTATAACATTTTTGGTTAGTGATGTGCCGCAAAATTTTTCCAATGTAAAAAACGTGCCCTGGCTTAAAAAAAGGCTAAAAACACTGCACTATCCCTTGATCTGAAAACTACACGACGACAAGAAAAATCTCAAAAATACTTTGGACGAGGAATATTGAGAAATCTTGAAAGGGGGTTGTAGATGAGGTAACCGCCCCTTCCGGGATGACCAGGCTCCAACGGATGTTGCAGGGACATCAGCAGACGATACACAGTCAACATCAACAATAACCATAATAACTATGGTCCTTCAAAAATTCTAATCGACAACAAAAACAAATTTCCTGTTCCAAAATCTTGGCTGATGCAGTAAATTCTAGGTGAGAGTCTGCATCATGTCCAGGTGCAGGTCTGATGCCTCAGAACGTTGTTGCAGTGCCAAATTACAGAATAATAATAATAATAATATTAATTTCCTTTGTATTGTCATTCTTTGTAACAATGTACACAGTACGAAATGTCGATACACCTGACCCGTTGTAGCGAGCCGATGCAGCCGCAGCCAACAGAGGGCGCCGCCATTTTACCAATCAGGTATGACTCGGCCGAGGCGCGAACCAGCGACCTCCCAGTCTCAAAGCGGGCACACTACCATCTAGGCTACTGAGCTGGTATATCCAGTGTTACTATTTTCAGAACATGTCCAAGGGCACCTCAGCTCTCCTTATGGTAGACCATGTGCTCTGTGGTTAGGCATACTGTCTAGACCTGGGGTATCCAACATGGAGCCCGCGGGCACCAGTGTGTCCACTCAGGACAGATGAGAGTCCCGTGGTCACAAGTGCTGGGCCATTGTGATTATCTGGTAAAAAAAATGTTTTTAGTGGTTTACTGACTTTATTTAACCCTACCTGGTAATAAGATAGTAAAAACATAGTCAAAATTTGAAATGTTAGTACATATGTATTTAAAATAACTCTACATCCACCACACAAGCCACATAGTTGACATAGCATTTAATGAGCCTTACATTATTCCACAGCAGCAAATATATTTCTTATTTACGCCCATTTGGGTTTCTCCAAAAAGCTTATTGCTGAGTTATAGTTGCAGTAAAAAAAAAAACTGAATGGCAATTAGGAAATGTTGCCACTCAGCAAGTCACGGATCGTAGTCCTGTTAAAACCTGTAATGGGAGTGAAGCCTGGATTCACGAGAGACTATTTGCTTGTTTATGGCAATTTGACACGCAGAGGCGGGGAAAAAACAAAAAAAAATGTGTCTGCTGGATATTTATTCTGATGGATTTGCTGCGCCATCTGTTGCAGTCCCTTGCAAAACACATCTAAGGCCTGTTAAATTTTATTAGTTGAGTAGTTCTTTATAGCATTGTAAAATGATATAATGAGAAGATTGGGTGGATTTTGAATTTAGAAGCTCTCCTATTTATTCATATACAGTAATTATTTATTTTATCTTATATTACTAATGATGTATTAATTAAAACTTTAAGTATAATATATATAAACTGAAACATCACTACGGGATGAAAATGAGGATGGAAAAAATAAAATCATAATTCGAAAATTAATTAAAGAACGTGTTAAATGTTACTTTATTACCAAATTTGATCATGAGTTTGATGTGAGTTTAAAATTTATGTATTTTGGAAAGTCTTGGGAAAAGAATGCTTGAGATAAATAAAGACATAAAAAAATCCTATGGTTAGTGCTGCTATTAGTTATTAGTGTGTATTGTTATTTTATCACAAAGTATTAGGACTTGGGGTGGGCAGAATTTGCAGAAGAGCAGGAATAAATGTGGTGCTAAAAAAATGATGGTATTGAATAAGGTACAAAGTAATAAACAAAGCAAGTGGTCCATAAAATACTGGCAAGGTGTCAAAACAAGAAAAAGACCAGACATGACATATCACTAACAATGAGTCAGCAAAAACTGAAGAAAAATCCAGGAATACACATGGCCTAGAGGGACAAACTAGGAACTAGAAGAAGAAGAAGAAGAAGAATTTACTTTTATTGTCATTCTTTGTAACAATGCACACAGAACGAAATGTCGATACACCTGACCCGTACAGTTAAACTGTAGCGAGCCGATGCAGCCGCAGCCAAACAGGGCGCAGCCATTTTAGTCAATAGGTGACCAAACCCCCCAATTCCAACCCTTAATGCCGAGCGCCAAGCAGGGAGGCAATGAGTACCAATGTTGTAAGTCTTAGGTATGACTCGGCCAAGGCTTGAACCAGCGACCTCCCAGTCTCAGAGCGCCCTACCATCTAGGCTACCGGACGAATTAGCTACCTTGTCTTTGCGTGGTTTGTGCTAGGATAAAGAAGCTAATTGGCTAATACCAGATAGGGGTAAAACTAACACAGGGGTACACAAAACAAGTTAACAAAATCCAGAAAATCAACATATACGGAAACAGAATCTAATACCAATCAGTGACGTACAGAAGGGGGAGCCAGGTGAGGCACTGCCTCAGCTGTCATTATGGAAATATTAAATAACAATATATTGGCATAATTATATATATATATATATATATATATATATATATATACCACAGCCATATCTAGCCCTAGTGGGAGGTGGCTAGAGTCATTTCTGACTCTTTTTGGGAGATTGATTCAGAGGAGGGGATTCCCAGCCCCCTCGCTCAACCCAACTGAGATCTTGGGAGTCATTAGGTGACCAAACCCCCTAATTCCAACCCATAATGCTGAACGCCAAGCAGGAAGGCAACGGGTATCAATGTTTAAGTCTTACGTATGGCTCGGCCGAGGCTTGAACCACAACCTCCCAGTCTTGGGACGGGCGCCATACCTGTTGTATTTATTCAGTGTTACATTGATTCATAATTTACTTTGACAATTTGGGGATTTTTATTTTCTAAAAATCAATCATTTTCATTTTATTTTTGGAACATTATTAATATGTACTTCCTGGACTATGAGGCGCAAAATTATTGTGAAATATGTTTCATATATAAAGTGCACCTTACTTTAATGTGAATGAAATTATATCTACTGTGATTGCGAAGGCTGATTAAAAAAAATCATCAACAAATAAATGAAACGTATTTTCATAAACATACAACATTATGACTTTTAAATTTACCATATTTTACAGCCTATAAAGCGCACTGGATAATAAGGCTTGCCTGTATATCTCTGCCAAGGTTTGTGTTTTCAGGTGCACCATATAGTCAGGAAAATATGGTGGTACGTAACGTTTTACTGGGCTGAGCGTCTGCAGATTTCAGAGTGAGGCACACAAATCGTTTGCCTCGTGTCAGATACACTGTAGCGATACTAAGACCAAGGATTCTAATTTGGCGCCCACCACAGCAACAAACAATAGAATTAGTGATAGTATTAACAGCAAAAAAAGCTTTGCAGCATTTGTTTTCTTGTTGCATGGACTTTTTTCATGAAAAATATATTTTGTTGCTTTTACTGTATTCATAAGGAGCAGCACAGAGACTTAATTTATAAGTTAAAGTAAGACAGTAAAACTCTTTTTTTCTGTTAGGGTTCTATTTTGCTTTCTTGCTACGCCAATCAAATGAGGAATAAGATGTAGGTTAATTCACTTGTAAATCTGACTGTGTGCTGGAGCCCATCCCAGCAATCATCGGGCAGTGGGCAGGGGACACCCTGAACTGGTTGCCAGCCAATTGCAGGGCACACAGGGACAGACATCTCGCTCATTCACACCTAGGGACAATTTAGACCGGCCAATCAACCTGAAATGCATGTCTTTGGAATGTGTGTCATATTGGAGTGCCTGGGGGAAACCCACGCAAGCACGGGGAGAACATACAAAATCCGCACAGGAAGTCCGGTAGCTGGATTTTAACCCACGCAGGAGGTTCCCGAGACCTTAGAACTGTGCCGCACACGCGCTAACCACTGCGCCGCTCTGCTGCCCCACCAAAAGATATGTTCATTACAAATGAATGACCAATTATGATCGCCTAAACTTTCCCGATGCAATTTTCCAAGTTAAATTTACTATAGATTTCTGTAAACACCTTCTGAAATGCAACATAAAGGTTGTTTAAACATTTCACACTTTTGTCTTGCAAACGCAAAACATATCTTTAAACTGCGGACAGGATTTCAAATGACACACTTGAGTTAAAATGTGCATGTATGCAAGTGTCAGACCCTACACTTACACGTCACAGTTAGCACCGTGATTCGTCGCTGCTAAATCACTTGTTAACAGATTAATGTGGCAGATTAGCACTGCCGCCACGCACTTTTATCTCCTAATCCTGCATCAAAGGGTCACAAAGAACCTTTTCCTGTTGCTGTAAAAAAGAGGTGATATGCAAGGATGTAAAAAGTACACGCACACACATATACTGTTAGCACAAATATCTCATTCAATGTACAATCCCTTAAAATAATCGGTGCAACAGGAACGCGATAGCCATATAGCAATCGCTCATGCTTTAGCTTCCGTGCCGCTTTTTGACACGGCATCCGCTTTTTGGTCTTTGTGCACATGCCTCTCGTCTCCCGATGCTGTTTTGGGCTGACAGGCTATATAGATACATATGCTAACATGGATAAATCCCCCTGGCAGCATCGCCTTCCATGACACCAAAGGCTTTGCGTTGATCTGGTGAGAATGCTTGTGTGTGCGTGCACATGCAAAAACCACATCCTCTCAATGAGACTTTCCTAGAAAATGTTTGACATACTGTACTTATCATAATGAACTACATTGAACTTCCAATTTAAAGTCGCACGTAACGCTTAACCCTTCCTTCCTTCCTTCCTCCCTTGCTTATACAGAGTACATTAAAGCCCTAATGTGTAATATTCGACCACTAGATGGCACTATGTTGTCTCGTGAGAGCAAGGGCCAGTGCCTCAGAGCACAGCGTGGCCGCATCCTGCCGGACAAGCATGGCAGGGACCTACGTGGGAATTCCACTGTATATAGGAAACACAAATTTATCCACCTATGATTTTTTTATAAAAACGTTTTTTTACAACCACTAGAAGGCACTAAATATTGCACACTGTCCCTTTGATTCAATTCCACTTGTGAGATGTGCACTATTGGATTAAATACAATCATTTGGGGGGAAAAACTGACTACTTCACTATTTTAGATTTGGTTTACAATTTAGCCTAACTCGCTGAGTTATTTTGAACATATCAACAACCGAAGTTTAGTTGTTTATAAATTACAACCAAGATCTTGTTTCAATCTGTAAAAAATGAAAATATATAGTTTTGATGAAAAGAATAGTGATGGATCTGTCATTTTTAAAAATTTTGATTGATGTTACAAATGGCCGCACGGCAGCGCAGTAATTAGCATGTGTGTGGCACAGTTCTAAGGTCATGAGATTGAACCTTCCTGCGTGGAGTTTGCATATTCTCCCCGTGCTTGTGTGGGTTTCCTCCCACATTCTAAAACCATGCTTGTCGGGTTAATTGGCCGGTCCTAATTGTCCCTAGGTGTGAATGAGCGAGTGAGTTGTCTGTCTCTGTGTGCCCTGCGGCTGGCTGGCAACCAGTTCCGGGTGTCCCCTGCCCACTGCCCGAAGATAGCTGGGATGGGCTCCAGCACCCCCACCACCCTACTGAGGATAAGCAGTGCAGATAATGAATGAAATTTGATTACTATTAATCTAAATTTGAAAAAAAAAAAAAAAAAAACTTTTTAGATTTTAGCCAGTTCCTTGCAAGGTTGATCTATACATAATAAGCATTCCACCACTCAAAAAATAAAAATGAATAGTATATTTTAATGTGCGCCAGATATGTAATTATTTTGTTTTACCAACGCTCAATTTTTTTATACAAAATAATTGAGACTAGTGCGTACATAAATATATATTTCTCAATGTCTTGTCTTGTTTGCATTCAAAAAAATGACAAAAAGAAGGAAACAAAACAAGAAAAAAAGAAAAAGAGAATAACAGAAATTGTCCTTTTTAACCCCAATTTATTTTTATTTTTATTTTTTTTCCAACAAAAACACCCTGAAGTTGTCATTAAACTTGCAAGGATTTTTTACCTGGAATGTCTATAAAGGTCACTAAATACTAGCAGATCAAAAGAAACATAGTAAACTGAACAAAGGCTCTTTTGCAAAAAAAGCACAGAACAATGACACAAAAACCTAGCGTATTTTTAGAGTCCGCTAGGAACAAAAAAATGGTTTAAGCGGACAGTAGGAGAAATACTACGTAACTGAATCAGACAAGTCTGAACATGCACAATGTGCATGTCTAAGGGAACAGCAGAGCCATCATCAAGTTGTCTCTTAAAGGCGCAGCATGTTTAAGAACAAGATCTGCACAGTAGGCAGAGACATTGTTTGTTAAAAGATATTTCATACAAATGTTTGAATATGATCCTATTGAAATATTCCAACAAAAACCATTTATGAAATATGAGAAAATCATATAGATTGATAAATATATTTTTAAGCCAACTTTTGAATGTTTGAATGATATAAGTGTATTATGTAGCGCATCTTAGTTGTAGAATAAAACCCCTTTTTTTATGAGAAATACAAATATTGAATAATAACCAAACAAATATAATACCAAAATGTTTTTTTAAAACTTCTCTTTGAGTCAATGTAGTTTGTATTCTTCCTTGTGCTTTGAAGCACTTGATTTTGGTTACAATACACAATACAACAACATTTGGTGGTCAAATATTCCACAGTATCCCTTTAAATTGACAATTCTATGATAAACCACATGTGTAAAGATCCGAATTGTTCCGATTGCCCATTGCCCTAACTTGGGCCAGCTCGTTTGGCGCCAGCTGTAGTTCGTTGCCTGATTGGCTCCGCTCCTGTTTAAACTCAGTGCTCTCATTCAGTCCGTCAATGAACCTCTGCACTTGCAAGTATTTTGACTCTGTCCTGTATCCTGCTCATGTATCCATTATCTGGTATCGATCCTGCCTGTCCCCTCCTGTCCGGTATCTTGCTCCAGTCTCCAGTATCAGGTATCGATCCCGCCTGTCTCGTCCTGTCCAGTATCTTGCTCCAATCTCCAGTATCCGGTATCGATCCTGTCTCTCCCGTCCTGTCCGGTATCTTCCTCGTGTATTAATCCCGTGTGTCCCGTCCTGTCCGGTATCTTACTGTTGTATCCAGTCCTGTCCGGTATCTGCTCGTGTATCCTGTATCTGGTATCAATCCCGTCTGTCCTGTCCAGTTTTGATCTCGTCTGCCCCTGGCTTCCTGTTTTGTCAGGTATCGATCCCGTGTGTCTCGTCCTCTCCGGTATCTTGCTTCAGTCTCCAGTATCAGGTATCGATCCCGCTTGTCTCGTCCTGTCCGGTATATTGCTCCAATTTCCGGTATCCGGTATCGATCCCGTCTCTCCCGTCCTGTCCGGTATCGTGCTTGTGTATCCAGTATCCGGTATCGATTCCGTCTGTCCTGCTCCGTCCGGAATCTTCCTCGAGTATTAATTCCGTGTGTCCCGTCCTGTCCGGTATCTTACTGTTGTATCCAGTATCCGGTGTCTGTCCCGTCCTGTCCAATATCTTGCACATGTATCCAGTAACAGGTATCGATCCTGTCTGTCCCGTCCTGTCTGATATCTGCTCGTGTATCTGTATCGATCCCGTCTGTCCTGTCCAGTTTTAATCTCATCCGCCCCTGGCTTCCTGTTATCCCGTGCCTGACTTCTCTGTCTCACTTCTTCTGTCCAGCGATCGCCAAATTACTGGCATTTGTGTTTCCGCGGATGACTGCCCCGTTCCCGTAAAATAAAGCTTGAAAACCTTACGCGTCTGGGTCCACGGTCTGTCCGGGTTTTGACACGAGTGGCACATAACGTAACTTCAGACTCTGTAACTCAAGGTTTTGAGGTGATTTAAAGTTTCCATGTATTAAAGTACAAATTTTATTTTGCTATTTTTTGTAAATCCACAAAGAATACTGTAATGTTTTGCAGTGGCCCTAATCTTGCCTTCAAACTTTGTAAGCCGTCCTTGACCGAGGGAAGGAAATAACATAAGTGGACATAATGGCACTCCATCATGTGACATACGGCAAATTGAATTTGCTCCCGCCGCATTAAAAAGATGGCGTATGAAAGGGAAGCAGCAGGCTTTTCAACACGAGCTTTTTGTGCCGATGAATACCCTTAAAGGCTTCGGCGCTGGCCCTGACTTACCTGACGAGATTCGAAAATCACTCTACACCTCCACTACTTCCTCCGAATGGCCTGACACTAGATGGGCTGTTGTATTCTCATAGACAGAGGAGAAAAATAAAAAGAGATGGTTTTGAAAGGAGGACCTTGGATGATAAGATACCGGGTCTCGAGCAGCTCACCTCCATTAATTGCAAAGGAAGTGGTATCTTCTCGAAAGCCCAGACGTTTGTTAAAAGGTATTTTATGAACCACAAATACAAGAACAATATAAATTACAAAAGTGCCTATATTGTATTTGAGGATGACAGCTTTTTGCCTCTAACTGCTCAGCAATACATCATTCACAGGTAGAACGCTCGTTTTGGGATCAAGAGGTCGCAGATTCGATTCCCGGCTCTTCCGTGTTATACGTCGAAGTGTCCTTGGGCAAGACACTAAATCCCTAATGCCCCTAGGTAGGTGCCTTGCTAGGTTAACTCCCTATTGGTGTGTGAATGTGTGTGTGTGAATGGGTGCAGACCATTTACCATTTACATCTGGAAGAGAGATGTCATAGGAGGCCAGTTCTTTATTTTGACTTATTGCGCACTGTTGTTCGCTATTTGGACTATTATGCAATGTTTACATCATTGTCACTATTGGCCAATCATACTGCATTTCTTTGATATCCACAACCTTTCTGACGGATAATATTTTGTAACCCAGGAGATAGGTTTCCAAACTATTCAGAAAGCGTGCCAGATTTGGTAAGATGAAAATGTGTGTACCAAAGTATTTTATACTGGGATCATTAGAGCCTATAGAGCGCACTGGATTATAACTTACTATTACTGGGTAGATTTAGTGATATTATTTGTTATTATCATTTAAGAAACTGTGCTCTGACAATTGTTGTGTCCATCCATTACTGAGGGATGATGAAATAGGTAGGTTAACCATTCAGCAGTTAAATGTCGGGCCTGTGCCTAGTGTGTTATCAGGTTAATATTTTTTTTTGGGTTCTTCTAGGTCAAAAAAGCAGAACTGCCCTAAAGGGTGAGGGAATCAAATAACAGCCACATTATTTGCCCATAGTGACAATATTGCAATAGTCAAAACAACAACAGTGCACAGTTGTCAGAATAACAAACAAGCATCCTATGAAATCATCTCTGCAGGTGTCCGATATTAAAAACAGAATAAACGTATAACATAGGATCTCAATTTTAAGAGGGAGTGACTCAATAGATGAAACAATTGTGCTTAGAAGATCCAAAATAATGTTTTTATAATATTGCATTGATTTCTGTTAAGGTAACCCAATATTGATGCATTATGGCAATTGTTATCTAATTGAACATACATTCATGAGCATTTAATTTTTGTATTTTATCCTATCTAGACTATGATACGACTTTCGTGTGGGTGTGTGTGTGTTTGTGGCTTAAAGGCTCCGAAACAGCTGAACCGATGTTTGTGAAAATTTAGACAGTAGTACTTTAGGCCTCTGGAAGTGTCTTTGGATAATTTTTGTTTCAAGGCACCCCCCTATAAATACCAAAAAAAATAAACATCTACTTCTGTGTGCAAGTGGCTATGGACGTGCACGAGGTCATACTGCTTTAGCACTACCTAGTGGCTCCCTGGCACTTTTCAACAAACTATGGCACCAACAACTTCGCACAAATAGAATGTCTGGCAATGCCACCGCTAAGCCTGTCAGTATGATTAACTGTTATTATTACTATTATTTCTTTTAGGTTTTCATTATCAATATTATTGTTGTTGTTATTATTATGACTATTATTTATGATCGATACCACATTTTTTTCAGTCGAACACCTATACTCAATATGATATAAAATTCCTTTGATTTTTCAAAATATGACCGATTTTTCTAGTTACTTGTACCTAACCATCTTTTATCAATCTATCCTTTATATGCTGACATCATGTTTTCCTAAAGGGATAGTGTTGGTTATTAAAACAATTAAAGATACAATATTTGTTGTCTGACGTAAAAAAGTGGACTATTTCCCCCACCATGTGTAGAATCAATAGTGTAATAAAGCTATCAAGATGATTTTAAAGATTATAACTTGACAGTACAGAAGTCATTTGTAAATAGATAAATAAAAAAATAAATCAAGTTCAGCATTTTTGTTTGTTAAACAAATATGTGTACCCGCAAAGAGGGGTTGTTGTTTGTTTGATTTTTAAAGTATAATAGAATATTCAATATATAAATAAATAAATAAATAAATAACGGTTTCTTCACCACGGATTTTGACTGTCACAGGTCATATTTTGGAACGCACCCCCTGCAGAAAAAAAAGGGATTATTATTATTGAATATGTTTAATTATTCCAAATTCAAAGACAATTTTATCTTTCCTGAATGGTGAATTCAAAATTCTGCAAACCATTTACAATAAATTATTTTCAAATATTAAATTCATATTCCAATGAACAGTAGACAGGTCCCTTCTCATGTTAATATCAAAGATCTCTCCACCGGCTCTTTAGTTGATTTGCAGAGCTGCAATTTGGTCCCAGCAAGGGGCACAGGCAAGTTCATTTCAGCTTTGATGAAACCAAATTGGGAGATTAAGCAAACGATAGGCAATTATCCTAAACACTCTAGGCCCCCACCCACCCTCCATTTTATTCATCATATTTGATTGCACACCACTCTCTCTTCTTACTCCCTTCATCCCCAATCCTTGAACTGACTCTCTCACTTAGACTCACTTGTTATCAGACATCATCGGTTCTGCTGCCATCTTTAATTAAACGTGATTCACCAAACTAGCCACATTTTTTGAGTGAAAACGTATCAATACTTCTTTGCTATTCATGGAACAGCCGCATCGGCGTCATTTGGTTTTCTCGGGATATAAAGTGAAAGTTGTTCTGGGGCGCAAGCAACACTCGCTGACCTTTGCTGCATGAGTTGTTGCACTAGCGCCAGCCTTTTCATTGTGTTTGCTGTCACTTGCATCTGTGTTCATTCTAATGAAGCGGAAAAGTCTGAAGCTTTCCACTTTTCTTCTATTCCCTCGCTCCCACCAGACATTGAAGAATGGGGACACGCACAAATAGTCAACCCTCAGTCTGTATATTTAGCACCAGTGTTAGGGCTTACAAAGAAACGCGTTCCTGGAACACAAGATTTTTTCCCTGTATTGAGTACTGTAACACGTTATTAATACTATTTTGTAACTCAACTGTCGTCACAATATTGTGCGTTAGTCTGCTGCTTATTCAAAGTATATCATGAATTACCACGTATTCCGATCGCCAACTGTTCTTCTATCACTCAAGGTGTAACAGCCATCAAGGTGCTTTTATTTACCTGCAAAGTACAACTAAATATAGCTACGGTGGCGCTGTATCAAGCACAGTGTCACGATTTCCCATTGCCCTCACTCGGGCCCGCTCGTTTGGCGCCAGCTGTTGCCCGTTGCCTGATTGGCTCCCCTCCTATTTAAACTCAGTGCTCTCTTTCACTCCTTGTCAGTCTGTCAACGAACCTCTGCACTTGCAAGACTTGTGTTTTGACTCTGTCTGGTATTCAGCATCCGGTATCGATCACGCCTGTCTCGTCCTGTCAGGTATCTTTCTCAAGTATCCGGTATCAATCCCGCCTGTCTTGTCCGGTATCTTGCTCCAGTCTCCAGTATCCGTTATCAATTCCGTCTGTCTCATCCTGTCCGATATCCTGCTTGTGTATCGATCCCGCCTATCTTGTCCTGTCCGGTATCTTGCTCCAGTATCCAGTATTGATCTGGTCTGTTTCATCCTGTCCAGTATCTCGCTCCAGTCTCAAGTATCCGGCATCGATCCCGTCTGTCTCGTCCTGTCTGGTATCTTGCTCCAGTACCCGGGATCGATCCCGTCTGTCTCGTCCTGTTCGGTATCTTTCTCCAGTCTCCAGTGTCCGGTATCGTTCCCGTCTGTGTCTTCCTGTCCGGTATCTTTCTCCAGTCTCCAGTATCCGGTATCGATCCCGTCTGTCTCATCCTGTCCTGTATCTTGCTTGTGTATCCTGTATCTGGTATCAATCCTGTCTGTCCTGTCCGGTTTATATCTAGCCTGCCTCTGGCTTCCTGTGTTCCCGCGCCTGACTTCTCTGTCTCACTTCTTCCGCCCAGTGATTGCTGAATCACTGGCGTTTGTCTTCACGCTCATGACTGCCCCATTCCCGTAAAATAAAGCTTGTGTGAAAACGTTAGGCGGCTCAGTCCTCTATCTGTTCGGGTTCTGACACACAGAGGACGAGAACTCTGAATTTCTCCTTAAAGAAGTATTCTCCCTACCTTACATATTTGCATCTAAGCTGTATACACCTATGAAAAAAGATACTGATATCGGGGGTCAGTTTGTGTCACCTGTATTGCATAGTAGGCAGCATGTCGGGAAGGAAGTGGCTTATACAGGAACAACTGAATCAATGGAGCAGACAGGGAAACGGAACTTGTGGTAAAAGTTTGCTAAGATTAAAATTTTAATTTTTAAACTTATTTTTGTAATACACCATGCCAGCACAAAATTAAAAAAAACCTCTTGGACAGTACCCAGAAATGGAGAAGAAAATATTCGAGTGGTTTGAAAACCAAAGACAAAATGGATATAGAGTGTCTTAGGTCGGTATTCGTTTGCTCCGTAGACTGCGAAGGCCAATACATTGGAAGGATTCACCACTTCCACATGTTGGTGTGCACATTTTCGTGTATTTCTTTAATTAGCTCAGAGGGTAAAGCACTCGTCTTGGATCAAGGTTCGATTCGCGGCTCCTCTATGTCAAAGTGTCCTTGGGCGATACACTGAATCCCTAATGCCCCCGATGAGCAAGTAGTTTACTTGCATGGCTGGCGCTGCAATGAATTAGTTAATATGCGTAAAGACGATAGTGTGAAGCACATTGTAAAGCACTTTGGGAGGTCTTCGTTGACTTGAAAATCGCTAAATGAATGAATGCAGACCATTTACATCATTCGATAAAATGGTTCCATTAAAAATCCACATATAAATTAATGCATATACATCTTAATAAATAGAAATGAAGACATACTCACCGAGTGACTATACAATACTAAATATTGGATCGCAAATCCCCATTTTACTTGATCAAGAGTACCAACTGGTTTTCATTTTAGGATAGTCAATAATTGTCACAGTAATCCATACATTCGTAAATAACAAGATTTTTATAATAATACTTTACTCACCTAGTGTCTGGTTCTTCATTAAAAATACCCAAAAGCCTGTTGTTTCAATAAACTTTTGGGTATCTTTGATGAAAAACAAAAAAAAAACAAGAATCAATGAAAAACACACTAAGTGATGTAACGGGATCTGTCCCCACATTGGAGGTCACTCAAGGTCAGCCAAAGACTGTCGACCATTTGTATCTGTCAAAAAGCAATGTGCATGTTTTTGCTTACCGGAAATGCTGTCCCTGTTTACCAGACAGAAGCAAAGTAAAGGTGACGTAGTGCGTTTCTTGTAAAAGTGTTTAATGCCACTGGCGCCTGCACTGACTGATTTTCCGCGGAGCAACACTTCTCTCTAGTGGCTGGTAAGGAATCAAGCAGCTTACATAAGCCAATAAAGGCCTTGCATTACGTCATTGGTTTTTAAACGTCCAGAGCGATTACAAATTTCCTGGCCATCCTAAAAAGTAGCAGGGACAATTAGCACATACATACACACAAAACACAAATTTGTTCCTATTTTTGATGAGACATAGCCTTTCTTTTTTTGAATCGTATTTTTCATTTGTTGTAATATTTTTAAACTCGACTTATTACATCTCTGCAGAGCAAAAAGTCTAATTTAAAAATGCAGAAACACAATAAAGGGACGGTGTTTATTATTTGACTGTATGATGTTGCTGTATTGTTCAGATCAAACGTGTGCTACAGAGAAGAATACAAACTTCTGAGTCTCAAAGTGATCACGTTTATATATTGTGTATGTGTTTGCCTATTTTTACATAGTTTTTTCAGTTAATATTTTTACCATAAGGAGGTACTAAATAATATGTACTGTCCTTTTAAAAACTATTTTTACCAAAATAGCATACCAACAAAAAACATTTTTTATGTAATGTAATTATTTTCAAACCAATCAAATTAGAGATAACGGTTTTATTAAAAGTATTTCCAAATCATGTTGTAATATTTGTTTCACCTATTAACCAGACATTTACAGCAAAAAAGTTACAAAACACGCAATAATTATTTACAGTATAAAGTTAACTTTACTTTGAGGATTGTTTTCTCTCAAAAGTCAAAGAAAATAATATTGACAAATCGCAGCATATATTGTCCAGGATTGCATGATGTCCTCATTTATAGCATGTTATTGCTTAAGTCGTTTGTATTGCATTCCATTATTTTGTCATAGTTAATTCACTATATGATTATTTACATAATTGGGTATAATTTTTTACTTGTTATTATAATCATATTATCCATCCAACCATCCATTATCTGCACCGTTTATCCTCAGTAGGGTCGCGGGGGTGCCGGAGCCCATCCCAGCTATCTTCGGGCAGTGGGCAGGGGACACCCTGAATTGGTTGAGAGCCAGTCGCAGGGCACACAGAGACAGACAACTCACTCGCACATTCACACCGAGGGTAATCATATTATATCTTAATATATTAATTAATTCAGCTATTATACTGGCTCTTCAATGTTTTAAGTGGGGTTTTTAGTTCGCACTTGGGAGAAGGCCGTTAGTTTTATCCGTACTTCCCAGACCAGTGTAAACAAAGGAATTTTCCACTGTATTTTCCACTACCCCTAATGTTGGCCGTAGCCTGTCCTCTTAGTATAAAAGTGAATGTCAAGCATTTTATTCATGCATGAATGAAACCATACTGCATGTCTCGGTACATCACAATGTCCAGAATATTCTGTTTCTGTTGAATAAAAATCTCAGCCGGACTGCTCAACTTCAGTAATCATTTTAACCAAGCTTATTCACCAACAAGGAGAAGAAGAAAAGTCCTTGGTTTCAACAGCCAAATAATAATGCAATTTACTTATGTAATAGTAAAGTGATATTAAGATATACATTAAGGACATTGCATAAAAATGGGCTTTACAAATGGCTTTATTTGTGTGGGATTTTAATTGAACAATTTTTGTGTTTCTTTTTTCTTGCTTCTAGGTATTTTTTTTAATACTACTACCACTTGTACAATGGGAATACTTGATAGCCAATGCACTTGGAGTAATTTCACTGACATGCTTTATAAATGAATGAATGAATGAATGAAAATGTGGTTGAGTATTACCATTGTCACAGAGGGTTATGCTCTGCCCACTCCTCTTCAGCCTCAGCGACAGGAGTCTGGCTTGGGAAATTTCCCTGACAACAGAGGTCAGATTCTCCCTGTTGCTGCCATTAATGTTGGGAGGTGAGGCCTTGGACTCTCCTTCCCCACTCTCTGAACTCCGAGCCATTAACTTTCTCTGCAGTGACAGTAAAAAAAGTGACACTTAAAATATGATGAGTACAAGCAGACCAGA